>NC_029790.2:49106954-49110121 GCF_000816755.2 Arachis ipaensis | reverse complement strand
GCTGGTATAAAAAGCTTGAGCCAAAGTTTACCTCAAACTTTGACTCATGCTTTTGTGCATTATGTCCCGATTCACAATGGGTTTCTCTCCAACTCCAAGTGCAATCAACAGAGGCTTTTATCAACCCAATTCCATCAAGAGCAAAGGCCTAATTCAAGGCTTGAAGACCATTTGAAGAAAGTGTATAAATAGCTTAGGATTTAAGCTTTCCGGGAGCTTTTTTTTTAGAATTCTTAGAACACTTAGAGAGAGAGCTTACCTTTACATTTTAGTTGTTGTTTTTAGAATTCAAGAGGATTAGGAAGGAGAATTGATCTTTCTTCTTCCTTGTTCTTGCTCAGCACTCTTTACTTTTCTTGCTTTGGATCTTGGGTGGAGAATTGAAGAACTTCTGTTTCAATCTCACCTTGAGATCTTGTTTAATTTTCTGCATAATTGAATTTCCATTTCTGTTAATTGCTTCTTCTTCTACTATTTCTGCAATTTACTTTTCTTCATTTCCTTTGCAATTGTTCTTGCTGGATCTAGGAAGGCAGTGAGATCTAGACTTGGCTATCTAGTCTCTTGAGTCCTGAGATCTACAGTTTTCAATTTCAATTTTCTTGTTTCGTTGCTACACCAAGCTTATTTTCATTTTCATTCAAGATCCGGTTTAATTGAGTCCATCTGTTACATTTCTGTTTGTTAAATTTTACTTTCTCTTGTTTAATTTATGCAAATCCAAATCCTGATTCCCTTTACGATTCAAGTTATTTAAATTTCTTGCATCTTAAGATTCTGCAATTTACATTTCTTGCAATCTAAGTTTCTGCAATTAAATTTCTTGTTCTTTAAGATTCAGCACTTTTATTCTCTGCCCTCTTTAATTTCTTGTCAATTGTCCCTCTCCCTTTTAAATTTCATGCAATTTAGTTTCTGTCAAATACAAACCACTCAAATCAACTCTTGATTCGCTAGACTAAGTCATCCACTAAACTAAAATTGCTCAATCCTTCAATCCCTGTGGGATCAACCTCACTCCCGTGAGTTTTATTACTTGATGCGACCCGGTGCACTTGCCGGTTAGTTTCGTGTTGGATCGTTTTCCACACATCAAGTTTTTGGCGCTGTTGCCGGGGATTGAAATAGATTGACAATGATTAAGTGAAGTGGATATCTAGATCTAGCATTTTTATTTTCCGTTTCTCTAACTTTGGACCAATCCACTAACTGTTTGAATTTTTGCTTGAACTAACTGAAACCTCACTTTAGCAATAAAGTGAAGTTTTCTTGGTTTCTCTGGCTTCGTATGATTCTCATACTTCAGCTTGTTGAATATACGAGAGAAGCAATTCTCTCTTACTAATCTTTCAAGCCTATCAACTATTTGATACATTGTGTCAGCTAAACCTTTTAACCACATTTTGGACATGAATGTATTCAATCTTCATTTGGACTATTTGTGATTGAAGAACCCAACGAATCCCAGTCATCATGGTAGTAATGTCCCCACCTTAGATGATAATGCAACCCACAACTTGAAGCACCCACTCGTCACCAAGAACGACATTGCTCAGTGGTTTGAAGCTTTCCCACAAGGAAACATCATCGGATGGGAAGAACTAATGAGTGAACTCCTAGCCAAGCTGAAACCACCTCAGGGAATTGTTAAACCAGAGGCAGAAGTGCAACCATTCACACAAGAGAAGGAAATTGAAGGTGTCCGTGCAGTCATGAACCAAAACAAGCAGATGCATCAGCAAACTCTACAACAACTAGACATGATGGTCAGAAAAATCAATGAGCTGAGAACTGCTGTAGTACATGCATACAACCTAACTCAAAACTCTTACGGGTGGAATCAAGCTGAACAAGGTTTTGGAGCAATTAATCATGAGCAACAAAGTTATGAGCAATCACATTCTCCAAACAGTTCCTCTAGCATATTCCAATACAGGTCTCAGAATGATATGTACAGCCCACCCTGGAGAACTCAGTCCAACTGGAGGGGGGTTGAAAACCAAAATCAAAGACCAAGGGACTTCAACTGCAACAATTCCAACTTCAAAAACCAGCATAAAAACCACCCCCACAACAACAATCATCATGCACCACCCCAATACACACATTTCCAACCCCATCCTACCTCACAACTCGCCCAAAATGACTCTCATCAACCATCACAGTTAACACAACCACAACCAATTCTAAACTTTCAAAGACTCTATGTTCTAAAAATGATGATGGAAAGGTTCGTGAAAGTTCAAGAGATGATAATAATAGAGCAGGAAGAAGCAAGGAAAAATCAAGAGATGATAAGCAGGAACCAAGAGGCCTCACTCAGAAGAATTGAGAGGCAAATGGAACAGCTAGCTAGACACCTTGCAGAAATAGGCGAGAGGAGGACAAATATAGTCCTAAAGGCCATTGAAGATGACCCAAAGAACAGCGAAAAAGCTACTGGGTTGAAAGGGAAAGCAGTTATGGAGGAAAGTGAGAAGGCTATGGAAAAGGAAATAATCATCAAAGAAAGACACAATAGAGGAATTCCACAAAAAGAAACAGAGGAAAGGAAGCCCATAGTGAGAGGAGGAAACCAAAGGCAACAGAAGCCTCAACTTCCATGATCCGAGGATGAAAAATGTCAAGCTAGTGACAATAAAAGAGCGCTTGTTGGGAGGCAACCCAACCGGAGGTAACCATCTTTTCATATCTATTTCAATAAAAAGGTTAATTAGTTTTATCTATGTTGCAAGGAGCTAAGTTTGGTGTTACACACCAAAACAATCTAAGGGAGAATGAAGGATTCTAAGTTTGGTGTTTCACCAAAATTTCATCATAAAATATATTCTCACCTACTGCATAATGCTAGCTTCAAGCATCTAGACGAACTAGTTAACTATTTTGCTGTTTCCTAGTTTTTAGTTCTATTGCTTTTGAAAAAGAAAAAGAGTTTCACACATGGTTAATCTGATGCATGATAACCATTGGCAAGGTACTAAGTTTGGTGTTCCCACACCAAAGTAAGTTCAAAGGCCCACAAATAATTCATGCATGCTAACCATTTTTCAAGTGCTTGGGGAACAAGCAACTTTCAATATCACTGCAGAGACATCATACAAGCTTCTGGAGAAATTAAGCATCATCAATCAAAGAGAAAGGAATGTGAAGACCAGCAATGATGATGA
>NC_029790.2:49089881-49106840 GCF_000816755.2 Arachis ipaensis | reverse complement strand
GGTGCTTTAACACCTAATACCTTAAAACCAACTGGTTTAGGAGTATTGATTGAAAGCTTATCTAAAGAGCCGCTTTGAGACATAACACTTAGAGTCAAGGCCAAAGCACAGCAACTATAAGCTGCTTCAAGGTGATTACCTATAGAGAGATCTCCATGATATCATTTGGATGAAAGTCCTAGGACCTAAGACCCCCAACATGTAAGGACTAGTAAGCACTGAGGCCCTTGCATGAGCATATGATTTAGAGTTCACCCCACTGTCACTTAATCACTTCACTCACAGGACCTTACAAGTTATTCTTCAATCCGTCTTAATTAAAAGAACCTTTGAGCATAATTCCTTTCTTGCTTGGGGACAAGCAAGCTTTAAGTTTGGTGTTGTGATGACAAGTCATCTTAGCCTAGTTTCACTAGTCTTTTCTTTTGTTTTCAATTGAGTTTATGCACTTTCTTGAACCATAAGTAAGCCAATTGGGTAGAATTTCATGTTTCCTTGATTCAATCAACCATAGATAAATTAATGCATTTTCATGAGATTTTGTGCTATAATTGTCATATATTATGAAAGAAACACAATCTCATGATTTGGAGCATAGCTTTGGTTGTTCTGATTGATTGATGATAGGTGAAAAGAGTTTTGAAGAAGGTTGAAAAAAAGAAGGAATGGCTAGGAGCAAGAGAGAACAAAAAGCTTGAGCCAAAGCTTGCCTCAAGCTTTAGGTCAAACTTTTGGAAGAGCTGAAAACACCCTGGATGGAGCAAAAGCTTGCGCCAACGTTTGCCTCAAGCTTTTTGGCAAACGTTGGCACCACAAAACAAACACCCTGGAGGAAAAAGCTTGGCACCTCAAGCTTTTTGGCAAACGTTGGCGCCACACATGCATACAAGGGGATCCACGTTTGGCTTAAAGTTTGACCTCAAACTTTAGCTCAAACGTGGATAGCAGCAAAAGGGGGTGGCTGGTATAAAAAGCTTGAGCCAAAGTTTACCTCAAACTTTGACTCAAGCTTTTGTGCATTATGTCCCGATTCACAATGGGTTTCTCTCCAACTCCAAGTGCAATCAACAGAGGCTTTTATCAACCTAATTCCATCAAGGGCAAAGGCCCAATTCAAGGCTTGAAGACCATTTGAAGAAAGTGTATAAATAGCTTAGGATTTAAGTTTTCCGGGAGCTTTTTTTTTAGAATTCTTAGAACACTTAGAGAGAGAGCTTACCTTTACATTTTAGTTGTTGTTTTTAGAATTCAAGAGGATTAGGAAGGAGAATTGATCTCTCTTCTTCCTTGTTCTTGCTCAGCACTCTTTACTTTTCTTGCTTTGGATCTTGGGTGGAGAATTGAAGAACTTCTGTTTCAATCTCACCTTGAGATCTTGTTTAATTTTCTGCATAATTGAATTTCCATTTCTGTTAATTGCTTCTTCTTCTACTATTTCTGCAATTTACTTTTCTTCATTTCCTTTGCAATTGTTCTTGCTGGATCTAGGAAGGCAGTGAGATCTAGACTTGGCTATCTAGTCTCTTGAATCCTGAGATCTACAGTTTTCAATTTCAATTTTCTTGTTTTGTTGCTACACCAAGCTTATTTTCATTTTCATTCAAGATCCGGTTTAATTGAGTCCATCTGTTACATTTCTGTTTGTTAAATTTTACTTTCTCTTGTTTAATTTATGCAAATCCAAATCCCGATTCCCTTTACAATTCAAGTTATTTAAATTTCTTGCATCTTAAGATTCTGCAATTTACATTTCTTGTAATCTAAGTTTCTGCAATTAAATTTCTTGTTCTTTAAGATTCAGCACTTTTATTCTCTGCCCTCTTTAATTTCTTGTCAATTGTCCCTCTCCCTTTTAAATTTCATGCAATTTAGTTTCTGTCAAATACAAACCACTCAAATCAACTCTTGATTCGCTAGACTAAGTCATCCACTAAACTAAAATTGCTCAGTCCTTCAATCCCTGTGGGATCGACCTCACTCCCGTGAGTTTTATTACTTGATGGGACCCGGTGCACTTGCCGGTTAGTTTCGTGTTGGATCGTTTTCCACACATCAGTCATATGGGAATAATGGTCTCCCACGTGACCGCGTCACCCACGCAGCCGGGTGACCTGAAATCGGCGTAAAAAAGGTGTATGGCCGAAAGTTGAGCTGGAATTGGGCTGGACCCGTGCTAGTAGCACAAGCCCTGCCACGCGAACGCGTCACCCACGCGTCTGCGTCATATTGGAAATAAGGCCACCCGCGCGATCGCGTCGACCACGCGACCGCGTTACTCTGGATTTTGGCAATACTGAGTTTTGAACAGAGAGTTGTGCGACCGCAAGGCTGCACTCGCACCACTAGCACAAATCGAGTCACGCGATCGCGTGCCCCACGCGTCCGCGTCACCCAACCTTATCGCGCACCACGCGACCGCGTCACCCACGCGACCGCGTCGCCAGCGTCGCACAACCTCTCCAGATTGGTGCCAATTTTCTTATCTTTTCTTTTCTAATCCTAATTTCGTCCTTCTCTCTCCCTTCTCACCTTCTTTTTCTTCTTCTCATCCTTTTTCCCTCTCATTTTATTTTATTTTATTTATTTGCATACTTTCATTCATTGCATATTTTTAAAATTATTATTGGTGTTCAAATGTTCTTATTCAACTGTTACATCTTGTAAATGAGACCCTTATCATTTGGCATTAACCCAACCATACTTCATTTATTTTCTTATCTCTATTATTGGGTTACCTTTCTTCCCTTTTTCTTTCAGGATGGCCACCAAGAAATGAACCGGAAGACGCTTACATGGGAAGACAAGCAAGTCAATCTGCACAATCTATAGCGAAAAGCATCAGTTGAAGCCACCCATCCACTTGCACATCTCAGCATGCACCAAGGACGGTGCAATCTTTAAGTGTGGGGAGGTCGATACCGATCTCCATGGGTTAGTTACTCCTCTATCTCAACACCAATGATTTATTTTCCTTATTCATTGTTGCATTTGCATGTTTGATTGCATATTTATTTAATTTTTTGCATATTTTACCACTTGGTTGAAGTAATATTTTCTTTTTCAAGAAAATTTTTAGAGGATTTCACTAATTTGAATAAAAATTAATGTTACACTTGTTTGAAGAGATATTATACTGGAACATGGTTTAGAGCTCGAACACACAAAACCTGTGAGATTTTGAGCCTATTTAAATTGGTTGCATTTTTCAACCAATATTTTATTTTTGATGTGTGTTTTTTCTCTCTAAAATTGTGATCTTTGTCTTGCTTAATTCTATATTTTCATGGTTTGATGTATACATGCACTTATATGATTGAGGCCTTTTGTTTCACTGAGCTTACATACCCATATGGCCTTACCTTTCATTATCCTTTGCAAACCAATTTGAGCCTATTTTACCCCTTTTATTCTTTATTTTAGCTCATCATTAACTCTAAGCGAAAAACAATAATGTCCTTAATTTGAATCCTTGGTAATTGGTTTGAGATGTTTATGATTTAAGTGTGGGAAAATTGAATTGGTTTGAAAATTGAGTATGTTAGAATTTTCTGAAAAAAAAATGTTTAAGACATGATTCATGCATCCAATAATTTAATCATATGCATTGAGAAAAATAAAAGAAAAAAATATATATATTAAAAAAATCATATGCATTGAGAAAAATAAAAGAAAAAAATATATATTAAAAAAAAGAAAAAAAATAAAAAAGAAGAAGTGAGAAAAAGAAAAGAAAAAGAACAAATAAGAAAAAGGGGACAAAATACCCCAAAGTAAGTGGTGAAAGCAATGCATATGTACTGTACTTAAAATTAGGATGCATGAATACCTGGAAACATGGTTAAGGGATTGTTAGGGGTGGTATTATGATTACATGGATTGTCTAAAAGTTAGGTGGAAAGTTTAAGTTAATTAAGGATTCAGATTTTAGTCCACTTGGCCAAATACAATCCTACCTTGACCCTAACCCCATTACAACCCTTAAAAGACCTCTTGATATGTGTATCTGTGCATTAAATTTATATTGATTGTTAGATGAAGAGCAAGCCTTAGAAAGCAAGGTTAGTAGAGAATTGAGAGAATCGAACCTAAAACACTTGAGTGATTAGAGTGTATACACTACCAGTGAGGGTTCGATGCTCAATCCATTGTTCCCTGCTTTCATGAGCTATTTTCTTCTTGCAAGTCTATTTGTACTTCATTTTCATGATTTGAATTAGTGAAATCCAGTACATGTCTCCTCTTGAAAGATTTGTTTACTTTTAACTAAGTAGGTGGAAACATTCTGCATGTAGTTAAATTCATAGGTTGCATTTCATACATTCTTCATTCTTTATAGCTTCTCTTGAGCTTAGCATGAGGACATGCTAATGTTTAAGTGTGGGGAGGTTGATAAACCACTATTTTATGGTTTATCTTGTGCTCAATTGAGTGGTTTTTATCAACTCTTTACCCACTTATTCATACTATTTGCATGGTTTTACATTTGCCTTCCTAATTATGTGCTTTGATTGAAAACATGCTTCTTTGGCCTTAAGTTCCCTATGTTTAATCCTCTCTTATTACCATTAGATACCTTGATATGTGTGTTGAGTGATTTCAGAGATTACAAGGTAGGAATGGCTCAGAGGATGGAAAGGAAGCATGCAAAAGTGGAAGGAATACAAGAAGTTGGAGAAATTGCTAAGCTGTCCAGCCTGACCTCTTTGCACTCAAATGGCTATAACTTTAGCTACAGAGATCCAAACGACGCGGTTCCAATTGTGTCGGAAAGCTAACATCCAGGGCTTCGATTTGATATATGATATGCCATAGTTGCTCTGACGCTAGGTGACGCGATCGCGTGCTCCATGCGACCGCGTCGCACTGACAGAAATCAGTGTGTTTGAATTCTTCTCCAGCGAATTCTGGGCTGTTTTCGACCCAGTTCGCGGCCCAGAAAACACAGATTAGAGGCTATAAAGAGGGGGATTGCATCCATTCATAGGGAGGCTCTCATAATTCACTTCTCATAATTTAGATTAGTTTTGAGAGAGGTTCCCTCCTCTCTCTCTTAGGATTTAGGACTTCTCTTAGTTTTAGGAGTGACTCTCAATCCCAGGTTCTTTATTTTTATATAATTTATGAACTCTTCCATGTTACATATAATTTTCTTAATTAATGTTATTTGAGGTATTTCAATTCATGACTGCTTTCTTTTATTTACATGATTACTGTTTCCCATCTGAAGACATTTTTATTCCAGTAGATTTACTCTTTTCCTTTTGGTTTTGGTTAAGAAATCAGTAACTCAGGAGTTATCCAATTTAACAGCATAATTGTTAATTGTTATCTTGCCAATTGAATTGATCTTTAATAATCCCAATCTTTTCTTAGGAATTAACTAGGATTCAAAGATCTAACTAATTAGTCACTTGACCTTCCCTTGTTATAGCAAAGGTTAACTAAGTGGAATTAAGATTCAACTTTCATTATTGTTGATAAGGATAACTAAATCTGGACTTCTAATTTCTCATACCTTGCCAAGAGTCTATTTTATTATTATTATTTTATTTTATTTGGCATATAACATATTCCCACCTTACTTCCTAAACCCCAATTTACAAACTCATAACCAATAATAAGAACATACCTCCCTGTAATTCCTTGGGAAGACGACCCAAGGTTTGAATACTCGGTTATCAATTTCAAAGGGGTTTGTTACTTGTGACAACCAAAACGTTTGTACGAAGTTATTTCTGTCAGTTTAGAGACTATATCTACAACGCGACTGTTTTTATGAACTTCTTTACTGGCAAAAATCCTAACGTCAAACACCATTAGACTTCACAGTATCGCATATCCTCAGGAAGGTGGTTAGATGTTGATTGGGGTCTTCATGGACGCCTCTTCCGAATGAACAGTTGTTCTGAACAAGGGTGATGAACTGTGGCTTTAGTTCAAAGTTGTTGGCATGTATGGTTGGCCTTTGGATGCTACTCCCACAGTTTCCTGGGTTTGGGTTGATGTAGGAGCCTAGAACTCTTCTTTCTTGCCCAGCATGATTTGCTAGACCTTCTCTGCCATGGTTGTGAGCCTCTTCTTCATGAATGTTCTCCATATTCTCCTCCATGTCTAGTTCAAAGTACTCTTCCTCTTCCTCAGCACCTACTACTCTTTTTCCTCTTGCTTCCCTCCTTAATCTAAGGAAGGTCCTCTCAAGTTCAGAATAAAAAAAAGTTGAAGTTCCGCTTCTCCTTCCTGTCATACAACCAACAAGGTACAATCAAGGAAAATAGATGCAGAAAGTATTCTGTTAGAATTACTGTTAGTGTGAGTGATGCAATATATCAAACAGTTAGTGGGTTAGTGAACTGAATTGTAAATAACTAAAAAAATAAACGAAAAAGGAGGGGGAAGGGAAGAAATTAACTAAAACTAAAAGCGAATTAACTCAACAGAAATTTAAATCAAACAAAAGAAAAATGCTCAATCTAGTTATCCTCCAATTTAATCATTGTTGATTCAAAATCAATTCTCGGCAATGGCGCCATAAACTTCATACGCACAAAACTTGTCTCTCAACAAATTTTCTTCGGTAAGTGTACCAAATTTGACATCAAGTAAAAACTCACAATAGAGTGAGGTCGAATCCCACAGAGATTTATTGATCAAGCAACTTTAATTAGAGGAATGTTCTAGTTGAGCGAACCAGAATTTGATTTGAGATTTGCAGAAAATTAAATGGTGGGAAAGTAAATAGCAGAAATAGTAAATGCTAGAAATAAAGAGCTGAATGTAAATGGTGGAAAGTAAATTGCAGAATCTTAAACGGGAATGGGGTAATTGCTCATAAAAGTAAATGGCAGAAATTAAAGAGAATGGGTAAGATCAGAAATGGGGAGTTCATTGGGCTCAGGAGATGTTGCATTCTCCGGATCAAGTTCATTTTCATCTCTTCCTCAATTAATGCATTCATTGATCTCCTTGGCAATCTTAAGTGATCGAATTCCAATTTCTTGGTAATTCAATCTCTCAAATCTTGATCAATAGCCAATTCCTTGGTCAATTGCTCATGAGAAGAGATGAAGTATGGTCACTGATTATACCACATGCATTTCCCAAATCAAGTGTTGGTAGGATTATAGTCACATATCCATCCAAACCCAATTTGGTCCAGCATGAGAAAGCATTTCTAGCATGATCTCTTCATTCCTCTTTCAAGGTTCAGAAGAGATCCAAGTATGAATAGCTTCTTTTCCAAGATAACTACCCAATTGGATGAAGATCGAAAGCTTTCTAGTAAAATCAAGAGAAAAGATAAAAGCAAGAGAATGAAAACTAATATTGATCCATCAAATTACAACAGAGCTCCCTAACCCAATGAAAGGGGTTTAATTGTTCATAGCTCTAGAAAATGAAAACCAAGATGGAGAATACATGATGAAAGTAAAACTAGCAGTACAGAGAAAGTAAAATACAGAGAGTAGTTCTATGCCAAAGGCTCCCTAAAGTTTCCTACTCCCTAACTAATTCAAAGCTACTCCTATATATACTACTCCGTAGTCATGCTAGCCATCTCCAATGTTATTGACAAAGGTGAATGTCACTAACGTTGGCTCATCATCTCTTTATCCATATTAGCTTCCATGTTAACTAAGTTAATGTGGGAGTTAACATTTCTCATGGTGGCTTTTGGTGGTTCACCCCAACGTTAGTGACAAAGGTAAGTGTCACTAACGTTGGCTATCAATTACTTTCTCCATGTTAGCTTCCACGTTAACTAAGTTAACGTGGGAGTTAACGTGGCTTATGGAGGCTTGGCCAACATTAGTGAGAAAGGTGAATGTCACTAACGTTGGCTTCTCTTTTGCTTCTTAACGTTAGAGTCCACGTTAACTAAGTTAACGTGGCTCTTAACGTGGCCACTTATGAGCTTGGTCCAACGTTAGTGACAAAGGTAAGTGTCACTAACGTTGGCTCCATTTTCTTTCTTCCACGTTAGAGTTAACGTTAACTTAGTTAACGTGACTCTTAACGTGGGTTATGATGGCTTCGAGGGCGTTATTGGTGATTACTTTTAACGTTGCGAGCTAGCTCCCATTCCACGTTAGTGGTCACGTTAGTTAGACTAACGTGGCTGCTAACGTGGTTCTTCCTTGCTTCCTTTGTCCTGAAATCAAGCAATAAAGTGCATCAAAGTTCTAATCCAAATCATGAGACATGCATCCCCTAATTTGTCATATAATTCATGCAAAAATTCTCATGAAATCATGTAAAGTGCACAATGTATGCTTGAATCAAGATGTAAGTGAATATCTACCCAAAACTAGGTTATTTTCTAAGAAAATGCATGAAACTACCTTAAAAATAGTAATGAAAAGGTCAGTGAAACTGGCCAAAATGCCCTGGCATCACATAGTCAGGATATCAATTATATTTATCAGTTTGAATTGCGAAAAATAAAAGAGCATGAAATAAATACTTGTTCCTCAGTAATGGAGAATATGTTGGAGTTTTGGAGATGCTTTGTCTTCGGAATCTCTGCTTTCCCCCTGTCTTCTTCTTCACGCACGCAAGGTTCCTCCTATGGTAAGCTGTATGTTGGTGGATCACCGTTGTCAATGGCTACCATCCGTCCTCTCAGTGAAAATGGTCCAGGTGCGCTGTCACCGTACGGCTAATCATCTGTCGATTTTCACTCATGCTGGAATAGGATCCATTGATCCTTTTGCGTCTGTCACTACGCCCAACCTTGTGAGTTTGAAGCTCGTCACAGTCATCCAATCCCTGAATCCTACTCGGAATACCACAGACAAGGTTTAGACTTTTCAGATTCTCAAGAATGCTGCCAATGGATTCTAGCTTATACCACGAAGACTCTGATTAAGGAATCCAAGAGATACTCATTCAATCTAATATAGAACAGAGGTGGTTGTTAGGCACGCGTTCATAGGTTGAAAATAGTAACGAGTGTCACGGATCATCACATTCATCATATTGATGTGCGAATAAATATCCTAGATAGAAACAAGCATGTTTGAATGGAAAACAGAAGTAATTGCATTAATTCATCGAGACACAGCAGAGCTCCTCACCCCCAACAATGGAGTTTAGAGACTCATGCCGTCAAAGAGTACAAAGTTCAGATCTAAAATTTCATGAGATACAAAATAAATCTCTAAAAGTTGTTTAAATACTAAACTAGTAACCTAGGTTTACAGAAAATGAGTAAACTAAGATAGATGGTGCAGAAATCCACTTCTGGGGCCCACTTGGTGTGTGCTGGCGCTGAGACTTAAGCTTTACACGTGCCTAGGCTATTTCTGAAGTTAAATGCCAGGTTGTAACCTGTTTCTGGCGTTTAACTCCAATTTGTAACCTGTTTTTGGCGTTAACGCCAGACTGCAACATGGAACTGGTGTTGAACGCCAGTTTATGT
The DNA here is from genome assembly GCF_000816755.2 of Arachis ipaensis. Classification (NCBI taxonomy): domain Eukaryota; kingdom Viridiplantae; phylum Streptophyta; class Magnoliopsida; order Fabales; family Fabaceae; genus Arachis; species Arachis ipaensis. The sequence goes on along the minus strand of NC_029790.2, from coordinate 49,097,422 downwards.
CATCTATCCTTGAGCAAAGTATGGACTATTATATATTTCTGGAAAGCCCTGGATGTCTAATTTCCAACGCAATTAGGAGCGTGCCAATTGGACTCCTGTAGCTCAAGAAAATCCATTCCAAGTGCAGAGATGTCAGAATCCAATAGTATCAGCAGTCCTTTTTCAGCTTGAATAAGATTTTTGCTCAGCTCCCTCAATTTCAGCCAGAAATTACCTGAAATCATAGAAAAACACACAAACTCATAGTAAAGTCCAAAAATATGAATTTTGCCTAGAACTAATGAAAAATATACTAAAAACTAACTAAAATATACTAAAAACTACATGAAATTAACCCCAAAAAGCGTATAAAATATCCGCTCATCAGTCGGCATTTTCTTGGAATAGATAAGTGATTTGCTACGTATATCCTGCAAAAAAAGTAGAACCGATCTTAGTGCTTTGGGTTTCGTTGCTAGTAATACTTACCTTGTGAAGATCGTCGATTGGAATAGGTTGCTATTCTAGATTGGTCCAAGTATCTAGCTCGGCTAATCCTAGTATGTCATTGGTATTGTAGACCGAATTGGTTCTCGGCATTGGTGGTTGTTTCATTTTGAGTCCGGCACTGTAACATTGTCTTGCTTTCTTTCTGTGAAAATGTTCTGTTGCTATGATTCCATCCTGTAAGCAAAACATAACAAACAAATGAATTGTAGAGACAATAGCTCCAAAAGCATTTAAAGATGGTCTCCTGAGTATGATATTATAAGGACTAAAGCAATCGACAACCAAGTATTGGAAATCGTTGGAATGAGGGTACTCCCCTAAGGTCGTGCTCACCCAAATATAACCTGTTATCATGACTTTTTCTCTGGAGAATCTGACAAATTCGCCAGAGGATGATTGTAACACTTTCTCGCTTTAAGTGCATCTTTTTGAGAGTGGATAGGAATAGGACATCGGCACTACTTCCTAGATCCATGAGAACTTTCCGAATAGCTAAGTTTCCTGTTGTTACTGAGATTACAACTGGGTCGTCAAGGTTGGGAGTTTTTGACTGAAAATCCATGTTTAAAAATGTAATTTCCAGGATGTGGAAGGTAGATGTTTGTGATGTTGAGTCATCTTGTAGCGTTAGCATAGTTCGGTATCTCCTTTTCTTGGCCGAGCTTGTGTCACCGCCACATGCAAATCCTTCTGATATGTAATTGATGAATTTCCTTAGTGGATGGGGTTGATTAATATTCTGCCATTGGTCCTTTTCTGGGTTTGGAGTCTAATGCTCTGTGGCTGCCGTGGTTGATGAATCTCATTGTATTCGACCGTTGACGTATTTGTCTAACAATCCTGCCGTGCTAGTCGTTCCGGTAGATCTTTTGCTACCACACATTCATCATTCGTATGCTCGAACTTCTGGTGAAATGCGTAGTGTTTGGTCTTGTCCACGTATTTTTTATCCTGATAAGTTCCTGCCTTACAAGGTGGCTTTATGAGCTTATTACGAAAGATTTTTTTTATTATCTCTTCTTTCTTTGTGTTAAATTTTGTGTAAGATACGAACTTTAGTGTTAGCTTGGAAGGTTTTTTGGGTTCCTTATTGGTTTGGGATCTAGGCTGCCTTTCTTGATCTCGACGGGATTGTTGTTTCTCCATGCGCCAAGCTTCTCGGAGCTCTTCAATCTCCCTTTGGCCCGAGACCTTTTCTCAGAATTCTGCCAATGTCTTTGGCTTAGTCACAGCTATGATGAAACTTTCTAGGGCGGAGGCCACTTTTGAGTGCAAGCAAATCCACAGGGCTGAGTAAATCATGTCATGTAGTCATTGAGGCTCTCATGTTGTCCTTTTTTGATAATATTAAGGTAGTTGGATCTGTGTACATATATCTTCGAGACGGCAAAGTAGTCAATGAAGGATCTCGCCAGTTTCTCAAAGCAAAAAATTGAACCGCAGGGAACCTGGAAAACCAAAATAAAGCAGCACCATCTAAGAAAGTTGAAAATGATCGACAGAGTATAGGGTCAGAAGCACCATTAAAAAACATCATTGATTGGAACTTGATAATATGGATATGAGGGTCGCCAAACCCTTCATACGACTTTAGCATGGTAGGCAATATGAAGTTCTTTGGCATTTGGAACTTCACAATATCCTCCGAAAAAGGGTTGGATATTGTCAGTTTTTACTTTGGAAGTGTGATCTCTTGGGGGTCTACCTCCCAGGATTGTACATCATTTGAAAGTGCATTCTTAGGGTCTTGCATACTGAGCTTGCCCTTTTGGGCTAGTAAGTCAGCCATCTTTTTAACTTCAGCCTGGGGGAGGTGGTTGAGGTGCGGCATCATCAGCCATGGTCCTCCAAAACAATACTAAAAAATCACGGTGGAGTTATTTACTTCGGGCCCCACGGTAGGAGCCAAACATTCTGTTTTGGGATTGGACTCTGAGGTATACGTCATCCGCAAAGGGAAGAGCACTAGCAACGTCCTCCATATATGTGTAGTGTAAGATCCAAGACTTTTGAAAAGTCCTATTTTGAACTAATCTCAAATCATATAGTTATTTACAGATTTAATTTCATAAAAAAAATTCTCTTTATTGAAAATAAATTAAGGCAATTTTGATTAATTGGGTTTGAAATAAATTAAGATTTTTTCCAATACTTATGGATTATTTTTCTATTCATGATTTAAAGTTTTAGAAATTCGAAAATAATGAGGTTTAGCTATTTAAATTAGAATTTATCCAATTTTATGATTATTGAGTTATTTTCTATATTTAAAATATTAAGTTGGTAGTTATGAAATAATAAGAATTTTATATGATTTGATTTAAATAATTTATACTTTTTATAATTAAATAATATTTTAAAGTAATTTTAGAGATTAAATTAGTTTTTCAACTTACTCTATGTTCAAATTTTATTAAAATTACCTTACTCCAATTAACCCCAAAATCTCCATCAATCATACACAAATCCTAATCCTAAAACACAAACACACCCTCATTCAGTCAGAAGAAACCCTAGCCATCCAATACCCTCACCTTTCCTTCCCCTTCAGCAGCCACCACACTCCCTCCACTCACCTCGCACGCTGTACGCACTCATTAACCCACACACACAAACCCAAGCACATACCCACACTGAAGAAGAGAGGGAAAAGAACAGAGAGAGAGTGAGGACGGGAGAGGGAGACCGCCGAGCTTGCCGCTGCTGCACTTCTTAGGACCACCGTCTCACCAAAGCCAATGTTTCTGCGCCTCGTGTTTGTGCCGTAGCCAAGGAAGTCGCGCGAGAGGGAGCCAAACGCGAAGGAGAGAAGGCCGTCGCCGTTCATGAAGCCTCCATCGTTACTGTGCAGAGCCGCCACCGCCGTCGTCATCCTCGCGAGCTGCTGCTACGTGTGTCACCGCCGCCACCTTGATAGGCAAGGACTATTGATAAACCCTGATTTCGTGGTTTATCTTGTGCTTATTTTAGGGTATTTATTCACCTTTTCCCACATTTATTCAATGAAATAGCATGATTTTGTAATTCTCCCTTAATTTATGCTTAAATATAAAAATATGCTTTTTAGGCCCTCAAATTGGTGATTTTAATTCACCTTTATTCTATTCGATGCCTTGATGTATTTGTTGAGTAGTTTTAGGTTCATAAGGCAAGTATTGGATAGAAAAAATGAGGAAAGAAGCATACAAAGTGGAGAATGCATGAGGAAACAAGAATTGGGAATGCATCGATGGGCGCGCAAGTGTACTAGGTGCGCGTGCGCAAAAGTGACTTAGCATAGAGACGCGCACGCGTATATGACACATCCGCGCGGATGAAGAAATAGCCAATCGACGCGCACGCACACATGGCGCGTACGCGCCGCTACTCGCACGTGACTCACTTAAAGGCAAAACGCTGGGGCGATATTTGAGCTGCCCAGGCCCAATTCCAACTTGTTTCTGAGTGTATTTCATGCAGAATTAAAGTCCAAGCAAAGGAGGAGCAATTGTTTGTAGCTTAGCATCATGTAGGTTAGTTTCTAGAGAGAGAAGCTCCCTCTTCTCTCTAGAATTAGGGTTCCTAGGGTTAATTTCATCTTAGATATAAGTCCAATTTCATGTTTTCATCTTGTTTCCTTTATGATTTCTTGCTTCTACTCTTTCATTCTCAAGGTTTGTAGTGTTAATTTTACTTTCATGTTTCTTTTATGTTCATGAATGTTCTATGTTGGATTTGATTTACATTTAATGAAATTTGATGTTTGATATTTGCTTTATTAATGATTGAGTTTTGAATTTACTCTCCTTGTAATTGGTAGTTGTTAGATTTTATTATTCTTGCATATTTACCATGCTTTCCTTTATTACCCACCAAGTGTTTGACAAAATGCTTGGTTGGGCTTTAGAGTAGACTTTGAGCATTCTTGGGTTGGAAAGAGTAATTAGGCAATCTTGAGTCATGAAAACCAACCTATGTTAGTGATCTAGAATTGTTAGTTAATATCATTTTCATTAACTCTAATCTCTTGCTAATCCAATTAGTGAGTTGATTAGGACATTTAGATTGAGATTAGCTAGTCTTGTTAGACTTTCTCCCATGGAAGATAACCTATATCTTCTTCTATCATTGGGGATGACGTAATAAGATAAATTCTTGTTAATTATTATTATTAGTGACTAGGATGGAAAGCCTATGATCTCAATTCTTACCATGAATGTCTCTCTTTATTAATTGCCTTTCTTTATTTTTCTTTCTTTAATTGCTTGCTTGATTTACTTTTCTTGCCATTTATTTTTCCGCCCCTTATCAACCAAACCCCCTTGTTCCTTCATAGCCAATAATTGACCACTTCATTGCAATTCCTTGTGAGATGACCCGAGGTTTAAATACCTCGGTTAATTTTTATTGGGGTTTGTACATGTGACAAAACTAAAATTTAGTTTGATGTGAGAATTGTTTGTTGGTTTTGGGCTATACTTGCAACGTAAATATTTTGTGAAATTCCTTACCGACAACAAATTCTATGCATCAAATTAATGGCGCCGTTGCTGGGAAATTGCAATGGTGCTATGTTATTAGATATTGTATATATTGTGAATAGCTTGATTCTTGGTTTGTTTGTTAGTTTTTGCTAGTTGTAGGATTTTTGTTCTCTTTGTTTCTTGTTAGCTTTTGTTTTTATTTTCTCTTGTTACTATGAATTCTCATCCTTTTGGCTATGAGTATGGTTCTAACTACGTTGTAGGAGATGGAAGCTCTAATGGGGACATACATCAAGGATTTAGATATCAAAGGTGGGAGAAGCCCCAAGCTTATGGACAACCTTCTTGGCAACAACCTTCGGATTCTTATGGGTACAATTCAAATCTTGATGCATACTAATCTAATGTATGTGATGACCCTCATTGTGGTTGTCAACTACAATCATCATATGCATATGAACCCCTTCCTCAATATAGCCCTCCACCATACTCACATGCCTCATACCATCATTCACCTCCATATGACCCTAACACATACCCACCATACCAACCACCATATGAACCATATCTAGAGCAACCACCATTCCAACACCAATACTCTCATGAACCACAAAGTCTATATACACCACCTCAAGAATTTCACCAATATGAACCACCTTCCAATTACAACAACCTTCCCTCAAACAATGAACCCTCTCTTCCACCATCACCTCCCGATGAAGCCCTCATGCTAGAATTGAGACATACTGAATCTCATATCTTAAGGCGACACGAGGAGGATGGAAAGAAGTTTAAGGAGTTAAGAGCAAAAATGGCTATCATGGTAGAAGCCATTGGCAAGATAGTCTTATCCCGCCTAAGCCTATGCGATCAAGGCACTCCCATTGTTGAATGTGGAGAAGCAACCAAGGAGCTTAGTGAGGGAGTGAACTTGAAGCTCCAAGGTGAAGAAGAGGAGTTAAAGCAAGAAATGCAACAAGAGGAGGAGATAGAGATTATTGAACAAAAGGAAGTATGGTTGGAGCCTTAGGATATGTTGAGTACATAGACGAATCACAAATTGAAGAGCCTTCTTCCATGGAGTTTGAAGTTGATGATGAGGAGGAGAGTGCACAACCTTCAAGCCACAATGTGATTGAAGAATTGAAAAAAGTGTCCCAAACAATAGGTCCTCCTATTTATGATGATTCCGCATCAACATATGATCCCTTTGAGTTTGAAGAACCCTTCCCCATTGGACTTGGAATTGATGATGAGGTAGATTTCACTAAAACTCCTATTTATGATTTGAGTGATGGGGAAGAGATTGAAGGCATTGGTGAAGAAGAATGGGAACTTGAGGAGGTTTGGCAAGCGGTAAAGCTTGAAGAACCTTGCCAAGTGGTGGAAACCTCTAGGAGAGGATGGACGGGAGTAGAGCGTGCATTGTCAATATCATTGGGAACTCCTCCACCTAGGTTGTCATCTAATCCTTTATTTGAGTGGGTAAAACTTCTAACTCTTAGATTTATTACCCCACTTGAATATGGTTTGCTTGAGACGGATGGCCAAATTAGGGCGGTTTGTGGAATTAAGTGTAAGAGGAGGATGTTTAGTGGTTGGCGTTGTAAGTCTAGGCTCATTATGGTTGAAAGCTCAAAATTGAGGAGCATGGATTGGTGTAATGCTCAATTGAATGGGTCTAGGAGGATAGTTTGGTACTTCCATGAGAATTCATCTCTCTTGCCACCCGGAGGAAATCACCATGATCAACTCAAGGATGGGTGTGAAAACAAAGTATGGGATCCCGGCTTACAAAAGGAGGATCAACTTTGGGAGCCTATGGTTTGTGAAGAACTCCATCAAAGCTTGGGGTTATTAACTTTGAATGATGAAGCACAATGGAAGTCTGGTATGCAAAATTGTTACTCAGGTTGTGAATTGTTGTTCGAAATTGATTCCCTGGCAATGGCACCAAAAACGGATGCACAGAACCATGATCTAAACATATCTTCACAACTTCGCATAACTAACCAGCAAGTGCACTGGGTCGTCCAAGTAATAAACCTTACGTGAGTAAGGGTCGATCCCACGGAGATTGTTGGTATGAAGCAAGCTATGGTCACCTTGTAAATCTCAGTCAGGCGGATATAAAATAGTTATGGAGTTTTCGAAATTAATACTAAAATAAGGATAGAAATACTTATGTAAATCATTGGTGAGAATTTCGGATAAGCGTATGGAGATGCATTCATTCTTCTGAACCTCTGCTTTCCTGCTGTCTTCATCCAATCCGTCTTACTCCTTTCTATGGCTGGCTTTATGTAAGGATGTCACCGGTGCCAATGGCTACTTTCAATCCTCTCGGAAAAATGGTCCAAATGCTCTGTCACAGCGCGGCTAATCGTCTGGAGGCATCACCCTTGTCGTTGGTTGCATCCTATTCCTCTCTGTGAAAATGGTCCGATGCGCTGTCACTGCATGGCTAATCATCTTGGAGGTTCTCGATCATACTGGAATAGAATTTACTATCCTTTTGCGTCTGTCACTACGCCCAGTACTCGCGACTCGCGAGTTCGTCACAGTCATTCAATCCCAGAGTCCTACTCG
>NC_029790.2:49084470-49089792 GCF_000816755.2 Arachis ipaensis | reverse complement strand
AAGAGATCTACTCATTCAATCTAATGTAGAACGGAAGTGGTTGTCAGGCACGCGTTCATAGGGAATGATGATGATTGTCACGTTCATCACTCATCACATAAAGTCTTATTATGATCAAGTCTCAAATCATATATGTATTTATAACAATTTCATAGATTATTTTATTAAGGATAATTAAGGCAAGTTTTGATTTATTGAATTTGAGATAAGTTATTATTATTATCCAATTTCACAATTTCTATATGATTTGGATTAAATAATTAATATTTTAATATATTAATACTGATACTTTGGAAAATAAATGGTTTAATTATATTATCTCTAATTATTTTGATTTGGGCATTTTACGGAAAATAATTTGTGAATTTGGTGAGCAAATAGTATTTTCTATATATAGTTAGTGTTGGATTTAATTTGGGTTTCAATTACTATATTATTCCCAACTTTATGTGAAATTACCAAATTACCCCTAACCTAATTTTGAAAATGAAACCCTAACTCTGAAACCCTAACCCATGACCCGGTTCCCTTCAGCCACACCCCCAACCTCTCCTTGCTCTCAACAGCGGCAAAACACGCAGAGTTTCCTTTATGTTTGCTGAGGAAGAAAGGAAGAAACGAATGGGGAGAAAGGGGGAAAGAGGTCCGGAAGAAATAAGGCAGGGGAAGCCTTGTCACCATCTATCCACTGCCCTGGAGCTAGCCGCCGAGCCCGTCATCGTGCCGATCGTCTTCATCGCCGGCCAGCCATGCCTTTGTCACCGCGTCCATGCCGCGTCGCCGCCATCCTTGCGATCACGAAGAGAGAGGCTGGCGGGAGGAACTGGCACGCACGGGAGGGGAAGAAACCGCCTCTGCGCCGCCGTCGTTCACAAGCTCAGCCACCTCGCCATTGTCGCCACCAAGGGTTCTGTCGCAGTCAACCCGCCGCGGCTGGTGCTGCTGCCATCCCTGATGGGTTCCACCGTGGAGAAGGGAATGACGCAGGGGAGAGGAGGCCGCGCTACTGCTGCCGCCACAGGAACCTGTCCCTGCTGAGCCGCCGCTGCCACTGCCAGGGTTTGCCGCCACCGTGCTGTTGAGAGAACGGCTGTCCAGTCACACCGAGCAGGAAAGACGGAGAGATCAGAGGCTGAGTTGGGGTTCAGCCACCATGCCCAGCAGTGCTCGCGTCGCCGGCGCCGCAGTCAGAAAGGGGTTTCGGCCGCAGCAGGTGTCACTGCCGGAGAAGGGGGCTGCGTCTCTGTGATTCTGACCGTCGGGAGTGGTTCTGTGACCTCTGGGAGCACCGCCGAAGCTCTGAACTCAGCTTTTGCCACTTGAGACCCTGCTGCCACCGTGTTCCACTGCCGGTAAGATTTTTGAATTTGGTTTCTGTTCTGTTGGAATTCCGGAAAGGTTGTTAACGTCGCGTGGTTGTTACAGTTACCGTCACCGGTGTTTTTGCTCGCGATTGTCACTTGGGGTTACTGACGGAGCCACTGCCGGGTTGATAAGGAGCTGCGCCTGCTTCATTTTGTTATTTCAGTGAGTATTTCGACTTTCGAAAGCCCTGCGTTAGTGCTCTGTTCCGTGTAATAAAGTAATTGCGATGTTAATGGTTTTAGGAGTTAGAATCCAAGTTCACTTGTGGCGTTTGAAGCTGTTTCTGCTTTTGAGAAAGCAAGCAGAGCTAAGGTTTTGGTTGCCGTCGATTCGGGTTGAGGTGAAAGGAACTCTGTGAGGCGTTTGGGTTACGGTTTTGCGTATTGAGGTAGGGGCCTTTTCAGAAAACTACATTTTTTGAATTGGAACTATTATATATGGATATTGACGTGAGAAAATGTATCTTTGAGTGATTATATAAGTCTTATGTAATTGTTGGTTATCTTGGATGAATATGAATGCTTGATTGGCTGGGTTATTGTTCGTTTTTGTGAAATGGACAGTTCTTGAAGTGCTTCTTTAAAGTTAATTTGTAAAAGTTTTGAAATTGAGTTTATCCTGTTAGAAATTGATTTGAGTTTGAATTAGCGTTCTTGAAATCTGAAAATGATGCACGTTCGGAAACAACTTGATTTTGAATTGATTTAGTTTTGAACCCCTTGAAGAGGGTTGCGGAATGGTTTAATTGGGACTCGAAAAGGGTGGCAAAGTCCAAGTTTTAGGGGAGGTGCTGTCGAAATTTCTATAAAATCCAGGACTTTTTTGCAAATGTTATTCGGAAAATTATGAATTTAAGGCCTTTACTATTTCACTTGGAGAATTGTGAATTTAAGACTTTTATTTTCTTCACTTGAATTATTCATGAAAGTGATAAAATTATGTTTTGAAAAGAATTTTGGAAAAGAGGGTTATGCCTTAGCTTTGTTTCCTAAGAAAAGAACTATATTTTTGGGTGCAAGTCATTTGGAAGAGAATTATGTTTTAAGGCTGTTTAAAGGGTGGAAGGAGTTTATGTTTCCTTGGATTTGACTTAAACACGATTTATGTTGTTTGAATTTGACTTAAAGGTTTCAGTTATAGAAGCTTTAGTGACTTTGAAAGAACTTGGATTTCGATTTACAATTTTCAATTTTCGATGTTTTAGGGAAGGTTTAAAGTATTCTTTGAATTCTGGTTTAGCAAAATTAAAATGATTTCTGAGCCATTGGAAAACGCTTCAGATTTTCAACATGGGGTTGAAATTGGTTTTAGTATAGGCAAAAGAAAAGACTTTGAAAATGTGGTTGGAGTAATTGATTACACGGCTTAGCTTGGCTTAGATTCTATTCTTATTACTCAAATCAGGAAGCCAAGGTTTTAAAGATTTTAAATGAATTTGAGGAAATGAGTTATGTTACTCTCCCCTAAAGACTTGAGACTCTGCTGTGGAACCTTTGTCGCCAAATCCTGTTTAAGGATGAATGATTTTGAGTCTCTCAGAAAAGACTTTTGATTTGGTGTGGTTTTTGAAATGTTATAAAAAGATGTTGAGGAATGTGACTTTGTTTTAAAAAGAGAAATTTACGTTTGAGGAAAAGTGGCTTGTGAGCCTGTAATGATTTGAGAAATTGGGAGTTTAAAGCTAAGGCTAGCTAGAAGGAATTGATTTTGATTTCAAAGAAAAGAGATTTGAGAAAAAGTGATTTATGGCTTGAATGATGATTTTATGAGTTTGATGATGTTGAATGGTGGAAGTGCTATTATGTTATGAGCCAGAATGGCTGTATATGATAATGAATTATAGCTGATTGTGGAATATGTTATGAGCTGGAATGGCTGTATATGATAATGAATAATGGCTGACTGTGGAATATGTTATGAGACGGATGGATGAGTATGAATATGGATGATTTTTGAGCTGATAAAGTGATTGTTGTACTTCCAATTATATGAGATACGAGTTTTCCTGGGTGAAATGTGCTCCAGGTGGAGACTTGATACTAGGTTGTACCTATGTCGTAACTGTGGCCGGACATTGTGAAAGTTCCGAATGAGCTCGCCCCGTGGATAAACATCAGTGTGGGTGTTGTGTATATGTATTGATGATTATGATTGTGAATAACTTGAGTTGGGGATGCACGACAGAGGGACAGTCCAATGGTTAGCTACCAGGACTTCTCGGGTTGGCTTCATAACCGACAGATGAGACTCATCATCCACTAGGATATGCATTCATCATATGCATCTATGTGACATTGTTTGGGTGTGCATATTGTACTTGGTTTGTATATGTGATTTATTATGTTTAATTGCTATTTGTTCTACCTGAAGTAATTGTTTGTTTGTGCTCGAACTTTCCTACTTGTGTTTGCGACTGGAACTCTGTTGGACTGTGGTGATTGGTTGTTGTTTGGATTGTTTGGGCCTAGGGCCGTGGTTGGTCATGAGGTGGGCCGAAGGCCATGTTTGGTTTGTGTTTCTGGTTTAGAAAAGGATGAAAAACTAAATTGGTTCAGCATAGACTTAATGAACCTATGCTTGGAGCAGGTTGGTCATTCATACTGTCTAGGAAAAACCTTTTGAAAGGCTTTTGAAAATTTTGAAGAAATAACAGTTTCCTTTTTCAGAAAAGATTTCAGGTTTTTAATGGTAAATCATCGGGTTTTGAAAGTATGCATAAGGCGGTTATTAATCACTATAACGGTTTTATTTTCACATATCCTATTACAGTAATTCTCAAAAACCCTCTACTGAGAACCCTTTCGAAGACGATGTTCTCACTCCCCTACAGGTCTTTTCTCTTTTCAGGCTAAGGGCATTTGGTCATTTTCACGTCCGCTCCATAATCTTTATCCATCAACAATTTGACATATTCCTTAAAAGTTTCAAAATATATCTATACACATATAGCTTAGTTGTCATTAAAATATTTTTAAAGTTTTAACCAATATTAATGACAGTTTATTCTCTTTTTGACTTAGTGTTAAAGAAATTCTTACCTGAGTCTTATTCCTGATTTTTCCGTGTAGCGTAGTTCTCTTCAAGTTTCGATATAGTTTCTTATGCACTTAGTTCTTCTTCTTAAATTTATCTCTTTCTACGTATGTTGTTCTTAAAGTTTGTTCGTATACATTAATCCTAGTGTTTTACGTATACTTATCTCCTTATCCCAATTTTTTAGTTTGATGAAAAATTTTCCTAATCGTTCGTTCTTGAAGTTCAATCTGATACTTTCTTGTTCAGCTGAGCTTGTCTTAAGTTCTGTGTATTGATTTATTAGAGCTCTTTATCAAAGATTGCAAGGATTCTGGGTGGTTAGCGCAATGGATAATGAGCATATAGCAGATACTGTTGGGTAATCACGAGGGTATATGTATTAAGTGATCAAAATTCGGCTGGTTTGAATTATGGTTCTTCATACGTTACGTTCTGATTGTCGCAATTAGTTATCTGGCAGTACACGTATTTCGAGATTAAGAGCAGTAAGCTGTTCTGATAACGTACTGTCTGTGAGTCTCATACGTTAACTTCGTATTAGTCAGGTAAGGAGTCCGAGATGTCCTTTCTGACGAGACTATGGTATTACATTGTGGGATTGATAGTTTTAGAGTGCGAAAGCCGACGCGGTGAGACTATCGAGTCCATAATGCTGTTGAGAATTTTATAAATTATGATTTTATACTCGGACAAATTTTGAATTTGGTTTAATAAATCTTTTGTATGTAGGTATGATTATAGTTATGAATGTTTCCTATCTATATATATGTATAATTATTAAAATGTTCGTAATTGATTATGTTAAGGATAGGGAGAATGTCTCACATATTTCTATTTCTGCTCTTTTTTTGTATTTATGATTTTGTTAGGTTTTATAGTAGATTTGTCTTTCTTTATTCGAGAAGGCTTGGAGCAGCAGGT
>NC_029790.2:49082042-49084445 GCF_000816755.2 Arachis ipaensis | reverse complement strand
AGGAACAGCAGAGCTCCACACCTTAATCTATGGAGTGCAGAAACTCTACCGTTGAAAATACATAAGTGATGAAGGTCCAGGCATGGCCGAATGGCCAGCCCCCAAACGTGATCAATAGATCAAAAGATAATCCAAAGATGATTCCAAAGATGTTCAAAGATGTCTAATACAATAGTAAAAAGTCCTATTTATAATAAACTAGCTACTAGGGTTTACAGAAGTAAGTAATTGATACATAAATCCACATCTGGGGCCCACTTGGCATGTTCTTGGGCTGAGCTTGAATGTTACACGTGCAGAGGCTCTTTCTGGAGTTGAACGCCAGGTTGTAACGTATTTCTGGCGTTCAACTCTGGTTTGTGACTTGTTTCTGGCGTTTAACTCCAGACAGCAGCGTAGAACTGGCGTTCAACGCCCTTTTACGTCATCTAAACTCGGCCAAAGTATGAACTATTATACATTGCCGGAAAGCCCTGGATGTCTACTTTCCAACGCAATTGGAAGCGCGCGATTTTAAGTTCTGTAGCTCCAGAAAATCCACTTTGAGTGCAGGGAGGTCAGAATCCAACAGCATCAGCAGTCCTTCTTCAACCTCTGAATCTGATTTTTGCTCAAGTCCCTCAATTTCAGCCAGAAAATACCTGAAGTCACAGAAAAACACACAAACTCATAGTAAAGTCCAGAAATGTGAATTTAACATAAAAACTAATGAAAACATCCCTAAAAGTAACTAGTTCCTACTAAAAACATACTAAAAACAATGCCAAAAAGCGTATAAATTATCCGCTCATCACAACACCAAACTTAAATTGTTGCTTGTCCCCAAGCAACTGAAAATCAAATAGGATAAAAAGAAGAGAATATACTATAAATTCCAAACTATCAATGAAACTTACAGTGTCCTTAGATAGATCAGAGACTAAGTTTGCTAAATTAGAGGTATTTTATTCAGAGTTCTCTGTCTGTTGCTGAGTGGATGATGGAAAAGGCTTGCTATTGCTAAACCTGTTTCTTCCACCATTATTAAAGCCTTATTGAGGCCTTTGATCCTTCCATGACAGATTTGGATGATTTCTCCATGATGGATTATAGGTTTCGAACACAGATAGAAGAGGGGGTTCAAATTTGGTGAGTGATGTGAGGAAGAGATGTTAGTAGATGAATAAATAAATAGAATCAGATGAGAGAGAGGGAGAGGATTTTCGAAAATAATTTTTGAAAAAGAGTTAGTGATTTTCGAAAATAATTTTTGAAAAGTGTTAGTAATTTTCGAAAATAAAAGTCAAAAATTAAAATAATTAGTTAATTAAAAAGAAATTAGAGAGAGAGAGTTAGTTAGGTAGTTTTGAAAAAGATAAGAAGCAAACAAAAAGTTAGTTAGTTAGTTGAAACAAATTTTGAAAAGATAAGGAGTTAGGAAGTTAGAGAAGATATTTTGAAATCAAGTTTTTGAAAAAGATATGATAAGAAGATATTTTGAAAAGATATGATTGAAATTAGTTTTTGAAAAAGGTTTGATTTTTAAAATCACAATTAATGACTTGATTCACAAGAAATCACAAGATATGATTCTAGAACTCAAAGTTTGAATATTTCTTAACAAGTAAGTAACAAACTTGAAATTTTTGAATCAAAACATTAATTGTTATTGTTATTTTCGAAAATTTGATATAAAAATAACAAAAGGATTTTTGAAAAATATTTTTAAAATTTTCGAAAATAACTAAGAAAAATGGAAAAGATTTTATTTTTGAAAAAGATTTTGAAAAAGATAAGATTTTTAAATTGAAAATTTGATTTGACTCATAAAAATAACTAGATTTTAAAAATTTTTGAAAGATATTTTTTTTTTATTTTTGAATTTTTATGATGAGAGAGAAAAACAAGAAAAATGATGCAATGCATGAGAGTTATGGATCAAAACAATGAATGCATGCAAGAATGCTATGAATGTCAAGATGAACACCAAGAACACTATGAAGATCATGATGAACATCAAGAACATATTTTTGAAAATATTTTTAATGCAAAGAAAACATACAAGACACCAAACTTAGAAATCTTTGATGCTTAGACTCTATGGATGCAAGAATGCATATGAAAAACAAGAAAAGACACAAAACATGAAAACATCAAGATCAAACAAGAAGACTTACCAAGAATTCAGGATCATAAGCTTCTTCCTCAGAAGATGCCTCTTGAGTACTGTTGGATGCAGCTTGCATTCCATTTAGACTCTGAGAAATCATATTGACTTGCTGAGTCAATATGTTATTCTGAGCCAATATGGCATTCAGAGTATCAATTTCAAGAACTCCCTTTTTCATAGGCGTCCCATTACTCACAGGATTCCTCTTAGAAGTGTACATGAACTGGTTATTAGCAACCATGTCAATGAGTTCT
>NC_029790.2:49067874-49079627 GCF_000816755.2 Arachis ipaensis | reverse complement strand
CCAAACTTAGAATTCTTTAATGCTTAGACACTAAGAATTCAAGAATGCATATGAAAAACAAGAAAAGACACAAAACATGCAAATGCAAAGATAAAACAAGAAGACTTACCAAGAACAACTTGAAGATCATGAAGAACACTATGAATGCATGAAAATTTTCGAAAAATGCAAGATGAGTATGCAATTGACACCAAACTTATAACATGACTCAAGACTCAAACAAGAAACACAAAATATTTTTGATTTTTATGAATTTCTAATTTTTTTGTATTTTCTTTTTAATTTTTTTTTTCGAAAATCATTTTGAAAAAAAAAAAAAGAAAAATGAGAATTCCAAAATTTTTATGTGAATTCCAGGAATCTTATGCTCTTTAGACTAAAGCTCCAATCAAAGGGTCAGGCATGGCTTAATAGCCAGCCAAGCTTTAGTATGTAACTCAGACATGACACGTCTAACATGCCCTACAGTCGTGGCTTAACAGCCAGCCAAGCTTCATGAAACACTAGAATTCATTCTTAAAAAATTCTGAAGAAAAATATATTTTTGAAAACATTTTTATTTAAAGAAATTTTTTTTTCGAAAACAGGTGAGAAATTTTTGAAAGGTTTTTGAAAAATTTTTGAAAATAAAACAAAAAGAAAGTTACCCAATCTGAGCAACAAGATGAACCGTCAGTTGTCCAAACTCAAACAATCCCCGGCAACGGCGCCAAAAACTTGGTATGCGAAATTGTTACTCAGGTTGTGAATTGTTGTTCGAAATTGATTCCCTGGCAATGGCACCAAAAACGGATGCACAGAACCATGATCTAAACTTATCTTCACAACTTCGTATAACTAACCAGCAAGTGCACTGGGTCGTCCAAGTAATAAACCTTACGTGAGTAAGGGTCGATCCCACGGAGATTGTTGGTATGAAGCAAGCTATGGTCACTTTGTAAATCCCAGTCAGGTGGATATAAAATAGTTATGGAGTTTTCGAAATTAATACTAAAATAAGGATAGAAATACTTATGTAAATCATTGGTGAGAATTTCGGATAAGCGTATGGAGATGCATTCATTCCTCTGAACCTCTGCTTTCCTGCTGTCTTCATCCAATCCGTCTTACTCCTTTCTATGGCTGGCTTTATGTAAGGATGTCACCGGTGCCAATGGCTACTTTCAATCCGCCCGGGAAAATGGTCCAAATGCTCTGTCACAGCACGGCTAATCGTCTGGAGGCATCACCCTTGTCGTTGGTTGCATCCTATTCCTCTCTGTGAAAATGGTCCGATGCGCTGTCACTGCATGGCTAATCATCTTGGAGGTTCTCGATCATACTGGAATAGAATTTACTATCCTTTTGCGTCTGTCACTACGCCCAGTACTCGCGAGTTTGGAGTTCGTCACAGTCATTCAATCCCAGAGTCCTACTCGGAAAACCACGAACAAGGTTTAGACTTTCTAGACTCTCATGAATGCCGCCATCAATCTAGCTTATACCACGAAGATTCTGATTAAGAGATCTAAGAGATACTCATTCAATCTAATGTAGAACGGAAGTGGTTGTCAGGCACGCGTTCATAGGGAATGATGATGATTGTCATGTTCATCACATTCAGGTTGAAGTGCGAATGAATATCTTAGAAGCAAAATAAGATGAATTGAATAGAAAACAGTAGTACTTTGCATTAATCTTTGAGGAACAGCAGAGCTCCACACCTTAATCTATGGAGTGCAGAAACTCTACCGTTGAAAATACATAAGTGATGAAGGTCCAGGCATGGCCGAATGGCCAGCCCCCAAACGTGATCAATAGATCAAAAGATAATCCAAAGATGATTCTAAAGATGTTCAAAGATGTCTAATACAATAGTAAAAAGTCCTATTTATAATAAACTAGCTACTAGGGTTTACAGAAGTAAGTAATTGATGCATAAATCCACTTCCGGGCCCACTTGGCGTGTGCTTGGGCTGAGCTTGACTGTTACACATGCAGAGGCTCTTTCTGGAGTTGAACGCCAGGTTGTAACGTATTTCTGGCATTCAACTCTGGTTTGTGACTTGTTTCTGGCGTTTAACTCCAGACAGCAGTGTAGAACTGGCGTTCAACGCCCTTTTACGTCTTCTAAACTCGGCCAAAGTATGGACTATTATACATTGATGGAAAGCCCTGGATGTCTACTTTCCAACGCAATTGAAAGCGCGCCATTTTGAGTTGTGTAGCTCCAGAAAATCCACTTTGCGTGCAGGGAGGTCAGAATCCAACAGCATCAGCAGTCCTTCTTCAACCTCTGAATCTGATTTTTGCTCAAGTCCCTCAATTTCAGCCAGAAAATACCTGAAATCACAGAAAAATACACAAACTCATAGTAAAGTCCAGAAATATAAATTTAACATAAAAACTAATGAAAACATCCCTAAAAGTAACTAGATCCTACTAAAAACATACTAAAAACAATGCCAAAAAGCGTATAAATTATCCGCTCATCAAAGTCCAAGCATTGGTGGATGTTCAAGGATGAATTCAAGCACAAGCCACCTTGATGAGGAGTACCCCATAAGTCTAACTTAAGGACAATAAACAAAAGTGCTAGGTGGGAGACACCCCACCATGGTAACATCTTTTCATTTTTCTCTTTTGTAAATATTGGTAATTTTGGTTTAATTTCATGTTTTGTTTAGTTAGTTGAGTTTATTTGGGAGTCTAGTAGGTTAAATAAGGTTTTATGATGTTTTGGTAGCTGTTTGGAGGTTTGGAATGCTTGGTTTGGTGCAAAAACATAGAAAAATTTTGAAAAATAGAGCACCATCCACGCGCACGCGTGCTTCACACCTACACGTGAATCAAGCAATTTCGACCACCCACGCCCACGCGTCATGCACGCGTACGCGTGGATTAAAATTTCTCACTTCCCAGCCATTTTCCCGAGAGTTGTGCTTGCACTGTGCGCATTTTGTGCCTCTTGCGCAAGGCTATGCACGCGTACGCGCACCTCACGCGTACGCGTCGCTCTCGAAATAACCCATCGACGCGCACGCGTTCCTCACGCGTACGCGCCACTTACATTTCATCAATCCACGCTTACGCGTACATGACGCGCACGCGTGGATTTCCCTGTTTCACTCACCTTCTTTTCTTCTCCTCTTTCCATTTCTTTCCTTCTTCTCTCTTCTCTTCTTTTCTTTCCACCCTTCAAACATCATCCAACACTACCAAATATCATGTAACACCATTTCTTTTAGTTAGTTAGTTTGTTTAATTTTTGTTTTCCATTATAAGTGTTAGATTACTAATCTTGTTTACTATTTGCTACTGCTTATTACTGATAGGATGTTAGTTTAACATCATTGTTATTAATTGTCATTGTTGGATTTCTTTTTTTGAGGTTGTATTTTGATACTTGGTTCGGAACTTCTCATGCTTAATGTTTGTGAACACCAAGTACATGTTACATTGCCTTTATGCATCTTACCTCTTTGAATTGGATGTTTTGGCCATCATGCATTCATCATCCATTGCTAGGCAATTGTATATTATCATTGCATTTTTTTAGGTGATGCTTGTTTGTGATCTACCCTTTACTCATATCACCTATTTCATGCATTAAGATTGTGGAATTGTGAAATTGGATCGAAAGCTTATCTAGTGACATATTTTTGAGCTTTTCAAGCTTTGTGGATCATGCTTGCTATGTGATTGATTTTTTACTTTTATATCCTTTTTCCTAGGTTCCATAGCATCCATGTGTTTCACCTCTATGTCACTTAGGTGTTGCAACAACTTCAATGTGTGCCATTGTTTGATGTGTGAGCTCTCTATACCATTTTGTTCATCAAATTTACTTACACATCAATCAATGTCCATGCATTATCCAATTTCACAATTGCTTGATTTTTGCTTGAATACTTTTATGCTTCTTCACTACTTGTTGGGTTATTTTGGCCTACAAGTCTTTTAAAGTATCTCAAGCACACTAGAATGAGTGAAGTGCATGTTTTATTTTGTGTAATTGTGATATAACTTTTTGTACTAGTGTGTGTGTATTCTAAACCACGCGCAATTTTAGAACCCACACACTTATTTTTCATCAATGTCACACTAATTCACTCACTCCATTCTAGTGGTTCTTACCTCATTCCAACAATTCACGCTTCCTTGCTTATGTATTTTCTCATCTTACGGTGTTTATTTTGTTTTTCATGATCGATGCACCATAAGAAAAAATGGAAGCGGAAGGAAGAACACGCAACAACCGGTTGACCTATCAGATGAAGGTGGCAACTCGGAGAGTCGCCGTACCCCCTTGCTCATTTAGTGCACCGAGGATGGTGCAAACTTTTAAGTGTGGGGAGGTCGTCCGACCATTCGGCATTTTTGGGTAACAAGTTTCTAATCCCAACATTTTTGCATTTTATTTTAGGATTTTTAGTTGCATTTTCTCATTTTTCATATGAATATAATAAGCTTAGTCAAAATTAGGATATTTTCCAAGAAATTCATTTCTAGGGCACCACCCCAATTGGTTGAAATTTTTTTAGGACCTGCTTGAATTATATACTTTGTGGATCATGTTTTGAGCAAAGAACACAAGCATGCGAGTTTTGAGCCTTAATTGTGTGGTTACATCATACATAACCACTTACTTTCCTTCTTGTGTGCATTATTCTCTTCCTATGATTGTAATCCTTCTTTATTTAATTCTTTATGTCCATTATTTTATGTATACATGCATTTATATGATTGAGGCCATTGTTCAAATAGCTCACTTACCCAAATAGCCTACCTTTTATCTTCCATTGTTAGCCAATTTTGAGCCTATGCTTAACCCATTTGTTCTTAATTGTAGCACATTACAAGCTTAAGTGAAAAATAACAAATGTCCTTAATTTGAATCTTTGATTAGCTTAGGCTAGTGAGAGTGTTCATTATTTGATTTTGGGAGAGTTGGGAACATTGGGTAAAGATAAAAGTATGTTTTTGTATTTGTGTTGAGAATCTTGGGAATTGGGTACATACTCATGTATTAATCATTTGTAAACCATATGCATTGATGTTCTTGTATATATTTTAGTTTGAAAAAAAATTGAGAAAAACAAAAAGAAAAAAAAAATATATATATATATATAAGAAGAAAAAGAAAATATATAGAAAAGAAAGAAAAAAAAAAGCAATAAAAAGGGGACAAAAAGCTCCAAGGTGAAGTTCAATAAGAGTCAATGCATATGTGTGGTGATCAAAAAGAAAATACATGAGTGTGTGTGAAAAGTGAAGAATGGGTAGTTAGGTTTGTTTAGAATTGTATAGGTTTTCATAGGTTAGGTGGGAAGTTTAAGTTAATCAAAGATTTAAATTTCAAGCTCACTTGACCATATGCATCCTACCTTGACCCTAGCCCCATTACAACCTATGGGAAAGTCCTCATGATATTTGTGTGCATGCATGAAATAATTGTTGATTGTTAGATGAAAAACAAATCTTGGAAAGTATGATTAGGGGAGAATTGAGTGAATCAACCCCATACACTTGAGCGACTAGAGCGGATACACATCCGATGAGGGTTCGATCGCTCAATTACATGTTTCCACCCATGATCATCTTTTCTTGCAAGTTTGTAAAATCTTTCAATGATTCAATCCACTTGTGGGTTTGCTTTGATTGCTATTTCCTTAGCCCTTGTGCTTGCATGTATATTCTTGGAGATTGATTCACTTTGACTAAGCCATTACATTTATATAGATAGGTTTCATATAGATAGATTGCATTTAGTTAGCTTGCATTGAATAAATGTTGATACCCTTTTTCTTCTTTCTTGATTTTAGTATGAGGACATGCTTAGTTTAAGTGTGGGGAGATTTGATAAACCCCAATTTCGTGGTTTCTCTTGTGCTTATTTTAGGGGATTTATTCACCTTTTCCCACATTTATTCAATGAAATAGCATGGTTTTGTAATTCTCCCTTAATTTATGCTTAAATGTAAAAACATACTTTTTAGGCCCTTAAATTGGTGATTTTAATTCACCTTAATTCCATTCGATGCCTTGATATGTTTGTTGAGTAATTTTAGGTTCATAAGGCAAGTATTGGATAGAAGAAATGAGGAAAGAAGCATACAAAGTGGACAATGCATGAGGAAACAAGAATTGGGAATGCATCGACGGGCGCACAAGCATACTAGGCGCGCGCGCGCAAAAGTGACTTCGCATAGAGATGCGCACGCGTACATGACGAGTCTGCGCGGATGAAGAAATAGCCAATCGACGCGTACTCGCACGTGACTCACTCAAAGGCAAAACGCTGATGGCGATTTCTGTGCTGCCCAAGCCCAATTCCAACTTGTTTCTGAGTGTATTTCATGCAGAATTGAAGTCCAAGCAAAGGGGGAGCAATTGTTTGTAGCTAAGCATCATGTAGGTTAGTTTCTAGAGAGAGAAGCTCCCTCTTCTCTCTAGAATTAGGGTTCCTAGGTCAATTTCATCTTAGATCTAAGTCCAATTTCATGTTTTCATCTTGTTTCCTTTATGATTTCTTGCTTCTACTCTTTCATTCTCATGGTTTGTAGTGTTAATTTTATTTTCATGTCTCTTTTATGTTTATGAATGTTCTATGTTGGATTTGGTTTACATTTAATGAAATTTGATGTTTGATATTTGCTTTATTGATGATTGAGTTGTGAATTTACTCTCCTTGCAATTGGTAGTTGTTAGATTTTATTATTCTTGCATATTTACCATGCTTTCCTTTATTACCCACCAAGTGTTTGACAAAATGCTTGGTTGGGCTTTAGAGTAGACTTTGAGCATTCTTGGGTTGGAAAGAGTAATTAGGCAATCTTGAGTCATGAAAACCAACCTATGTTAGTGATCTAGAATTGTTAGTTAATATCATTTTCATTAACTCTAATCTCTTGCTAATCCAATTAGTGAGTTGATTAGGACATTTGGATTGAGATTAGCTAGTCTTGTTAGACTTTCTCTCATGGAAGATAACCTATATCTTCTTCCATCGTTGGGGATGACGTAATAAGATAAATTCTTGTTAATTATTGTTATTAGTGAATAGGATGGAAGGCCTATGATCTCAATTCTTGCCATGAATGTCTCTCTTTATTAATTGCCTTTCTTTATTTTGCTTTCTTTAATTTCTTTCTTGATTTACTTTTCTTGCCATTTATTTTCCGCCCCTTATCAACCAAACCCCCTTGTTCCTTCATAGCCAATAATTGACCACTTCATTGCAATTTCTTGTGAGACGACCCGAGATTTAAATACTTCGGTTAATTTTTATTAAGGTTTGTACATGTGACAAAACCAACATCTTAATTTGATGTGAGGATTGACTATTGGTTTCGACTATACTAACAGCGAAATTATTTTGTGGAATTCTGATTTGGTATAAATCCAATATGCATCAACTATCGTCGGTAAAAATTTCACAAAATATTCACGTTGCAAGTATAGCTCTCAACCGACAAATAATCTTTGAATCAAATTTTAAGGAATTGGTTGTCACAAAGTTCAACCCCAATGAAGTAACCGAAGTATTCAAACCTCGGGTCGTCTCACAAGGAATGGGCAAACATGTGCATCAATATTGGTTAGAATTCTGGGGTTGGAAGTCATGATCAAGAAATTAAACTAATAGACTTAACAAGCAAGAAATCTTAAAGTGCGAGAAACTAAATCAAGTAACTAAAACAAGGTAGGAGCAATTTCAAATTAATAAGAGAACATCCGATATAATTCTACTCTAAAACTAAACAAGTAACTATAACTAGAATTAAGTAATTGGAATTTTTGGGTTTCAAATATGAATAATAAAAGCAACTCTTGGCTAGGCATAGGAATTGGGATAACTATCATTGTCTAATAACCATATCTTGATAATTGTGAGGAACCAAGCTCATTAAGTTTACTTCTATACTTGAAGTATATCAAATGGCTTGATCAACATCAATCCATAAGCCCTAACCTAGCTACTAATTAACTTAGTAGTAGGCTAGTGTCAATGGTTATCAAATTGAGCACTAAGGGTTCTCAAATCACCAAATCCATTAGACCCAATAACTCAAGTTTACCCAATTCCCTTAGCCTAGGCCAAGAGTAAAGAAAACTACTCCATAATCAAAGAAAACATTTCATCAAACACATGGTAAGCATTAATAAAAGACATATTCAAAATGCAATTAAATTGGAATTAGAAAGTACCCACTAACAATTATCAATAGAAAATCACTCAAACAACACTATTAATCATGGAGAACATCAATGTAACATTAACAATTCAAGATCCACAAAGTTCATAATAACGGTAGAAAATGGAAAATAACAAGAAACATAAATCTAACACAACATCTTAACAAAATTATACTAAAAAATTCAAATTAAGTAATCAAGACTAGAAATCAACAAAACCCAATTCAAAATTCAACAAGGGAAGATCAAATTAACTAGATCTAGAGAGGAATAAGGGTTTCTCTCTCTAGAAGAACCAAAAACCAAAAACTAGCAAAAATTGTGTCTAAGTGTGTAATGGATGATATCCCCCATTCCCCCTAGAGTTCCGGGTCTTTTCCATGCAGAACCACCTTGAATTTGGGCCTGTTGAGCCTCAAAAATCGCCAGGCATGATTTCTTTAATGAGGTCACATGTAGCTCGTCACGCGTATGCGTCATGCATGCGTGCTCGTCGCCTAAATTTCGCGATCCACGTGTACGCGTCATGCACGCATGCGCGTGGATGGAGATTTCACCAATCCATGCGGATGCGCCACTTTTTGCGCGCCATGTCCAGCTCCTCGCATCCACGCGTGCGCGTGGAGTGCGCGTGCGCGTCGCGGCTGATTTCCCAAAATTCAATTCTACATGTTCCTTCCCCTTGTGCATGCTTTCTTTCTCTCTTCTAGGCCATTCTTGCCCTGTAGAGTCTGAAATTACTCAGCAAACATATCACGGCATCGAATGGTAATAAAAGAGGATCAAAATATGGAAATTTTAAGGCAAAAGAAGCATGTTTTCCATCATGATGCAATATTAGGAAGAGAATAGAAAACCATGCAATTCTTGTGAATAAGTGCGAAAAATATTGAGAAAACCCCTCAAATTCTACACAATATAAACCACAAAATTAGGTTTTATCAAACCTTCCCACACTTAAACCAAGCCTGTCCTCATGCTAAAAATAAAAAGACCCAAGACCATGGGAAGGAAGGGTTCATGAAGTGCAAATTACCTAAATGAATGCATGCAACTAATGTAAAGGTATCTACCTACTTGGTCAAGGGTAAATCTATCCTCCAAGAACACATATCAGCATATAGGGTTAAAGTGACATGTAGTCCATGAATCCTACCAATTTGAACATCAATATAAAGTGCCTATAACTCACGAGATGAACGCTTGTGAAAGCCGGAAACAAGGAGTTGAGCATCGAACCCTCACCGGAAGTGTATCCGCTCTATTCGCTCAAGTGTATAGGGTTCGTCACTCAATCCTCTCCTAATCATGCTTTCCAAGAATTGTCTTTCATATAACAATCAACAATTACTCAATGCATGCATACAAGTATCATGAGGTCTTGTTCAGAGGTTGTAATGGGGCTAGGGTAAAGGTAGGGATGTATATGGTCAAGTGAGCTTGAAATTTGAATCCTTGATTAACCTAAGATCTCATCAAACACATAAAACAACCTATACAATTCTAATATAATGCCTAGCTCCCCATGGTTTCCACTTTTTCATATACTCATGCATCCTCTTTAGTTCACATTCCATATGCATTGTTATTGTTACTTTACGTTGGGGCATTTTTGTCCCATTTTTATTGCTTTCTTTTTCCATATTTTTGTTTCTTTTATTTTTCTATTTCTTTTTCTTTACATTCCTTTTCCTTCATTCTCATATATATATTTTTTCTTTGTTTGTCCCCTTTTTGGGGTTTTATGGACAAAAGTGTCAATGCATATGGTTCAATCATTCCACACATGAGTATGTTCCCAATTTCCAGAATTTTCAATTACAAATACAAAGACACACCTTTACATCTACCCAAGTTCCCAAGTACACCCTCCCATTTGAATGATGCACACCCTCACTCACCTAAGCTAATCAAGGATCCAAATCCAGAGACGTTCATTATTTTTCACTTAGGGATGTTGATGTGCTCCATTTAAGAACAAAAAGGGTTTATCATGGGCTCAAAATTGGTTAGCAATGGTAGATAAAAGGGTTAAGGCCGTTTGGGAGAAGTGAATATTGAAATGATGGCCTCAATTATGTAAATGCATTCATACACAAAGTAATGGATATATAGAATCAGACAAAGCAAAGATTGCAATCATAGAGAGAGAATAATGCACACAATAATAGGAATAAGTGGTTAGAAGATATAACCACACAATAACGTTCAAAACTCACATGCTTGTGTTCTTAGCTCAAACACCATGTTCCAATATACATTCTTCAAGCAAGTTAACAAGAAAAACTAACTAAACATGCAAGGTGTCCTAAGTAACAAAACAAAAGAGAATTAAAGTCCATAGATGTTGGAAAGAGGAGATTATTACCCACGGAGATCAGTCAAACGACCTCCCCACACTTAAGAATTAGCACGGTCCTTCGTGCTACTAGCAAGGTGCAAGGGGTGGTCGGGTTTGGAAGTTCCACTATCCCATTCGCGAGTGCTCTCTTAACTTAAATATGAGGTGGATGTGGAGATCTCCGGTTCCTTCATAGAAGGAGTCATACAACTCAAAAGCTTCTTTATGTAAGCATTGATGACAAGTCATCTTAGCCTAGTTTCACTAGCCTTTTTCTTTGATTTTATTTGGTTTTGTGCACTTTCTTGCATTCTAAGTAAGTAATTTGGAATGGAAATGCATGGTTTCTTTGAATCAAACAACCACCAATTAATTGATGCTAAATCATGAGGTTTGAGCTAAATTTAATTGATTTTTATTGATTTATAAACCTTGTGAATTTGGCGATACTTTGATTGGTTGTTTTGATTATTTGTAGGTGAAGAAAAGAAAAAAATAAGAAAAGCGTAACCTAAGAAGCATGATCTAAGCAAAGAAAGAAAGCGTGGCACAAGAAAAGGAAGCGTGGCTTAAGGAAGGAAAAGCATAAGTGCATTCAAGAAACAAGGGCACAAAGCTCTTGCCAAGAGCTTTAAAGCTCTTGTGGAGAGCTTTAAAGCTCTTGTGGAGAGCTTTCCTTCAAAGAATCAAGAGCCAAGCTCTTGGCAAAGAGCTTTGAAGTTCTTGCCAAAGAGCTTTATCAAAAACATATGAAGAAGGAATCAAGAGCCAAGCTCTTGGCAAAGAGCTTTGAAGCTCTTGCCAAAGAGCTTTTTCGTGCATTACATGAAGAAGGAATCAAGAGCCAAGCTCTTGGCAAAGAGCTTTGAAGCTCTTGCCAAAGAGCTTTTTCGTGCATGCCATGAAGAAAATCAAGGAAGAAAAGACCACTAATGCACTCACCAAGACTTAAACCTATGACCAAGAGGAGGGGGGCCAGCGCTACTTCACAAGGAAAACAAGCCAAAATTGGCTTGTTTTCACTCACCAAGGTTCGAACCAAGTTCCTCAAGGAAGCAAGACCTTGTGCGCCACTAATTTGCCAAGGAAAATTGGCTTGTTTTCCTTCACCAAGGATTGAACCGGGCACCTCAAGGAAGCAAGACTTTGGGGTCTTCTCTAGTGCCAAGGAAATTAGCTCCACAAGTGCTCCACCCAAGATTTGAACCAAGGACCTCAAGGACAAGTAAAGCTC
>NC_029790.2:49010735-49067831 GCF_000816755.2 Arachis ipaensis | reverse complement strand
ATTTCTTGCACTTTAAGATTCAGTCATTTACATTTCTTGCAATCTAAGTTTCTGCAATTTACATTACTTGTTCTTTAAGATTCCGCTTATTTACTTTCTTTGCTCTTTAATTTCCTGCAATTTACCCCTCTCCCTTTACATTTCAAGCAATTTAATTTCTGTCAATTACAAACAACTCAACCAATACTTGATTCGCTTGACTAAATTAACCACTAAACTAAAATTGCTCAATCCTTCAATCCCTGTGGGATCGACCTCACTCATGTGAGTTATTATTACTTGATGCGACCCGGTCCACTTGCCGGTGAGTTTTGTGTTGGATCGTTTTCCACACATCAAGTTTTTGGCGCCGTTGCCGGGGATTGAATTAGATTGACAATGATTAAGTGAAGTGGAGATCTAGATCAAGAACTTTTTATTTTATTTTCTATTTCTTTAATTTTTGACTAACACACTAACTGTTTGAATTTTTGCTTAAGCCAATTAACATTTCACTTCAGCCATGGATTGAAGTGTTATTGATTTTTGATGTTGTGATTCTTATGCTTTGGTTGTATGTCAGGTACAAGGAGAGTTATACCCACATTTTGTGAACAAGACGAAAGAACCCTCAGAAGATTAAGAAGAGCTGAAAGAGGGAAAAACATTGTTGGAGAAGAGGATTCAGAAGAAGAGTTCTAAGATATGGAGGAATACTTAACAAACCCACCAAATGGAGCTGAAGGGGCAGCCAATAACAACAATAATCCACCACAGAGAAGAGTTTTGGCTTCCTACACATGTGCAGATCCTAGACATTGTGGGAGTAGCAGCTCAAAACAAAATGATGCAGTAACAAATTCAACAACAATTTGAGCAAATGGCCAAGAGGATTGATAGCCTCCAAGTTGCAGCAGTTAACACAAGCCAACCATCATCCACATGGGGGCAAAATGAAGAAACTCAAGAGGAGCAGCAGCAAGAACAAGTCCAGTACATGCACAACCAAACTTCTGGGCCAAATGAAGTCTATGGTGATACTTACAACCCTTCTTGGAAGAACCACCCAAACCTTAGGTGGGGAGACAATCACAAGCAGAATCAACAACCATGGCAGAGAAACTCAAATCAAAACACTTCAAGAAACAACCAAAACCACAACTAGCAATAAACTAACCAAAACCCTTATAGAAAACCCCAAAACAACTACCCCAACTCCAACCATTACCCATCCAATAATCAAACCTCAAATCAAAACACTTACCCTCAACCCTTAACACCCCACAATCAACCAATCTCACAAGAATCTCAAAGGATTAACAACTTGGAGCTCTTAATGGAAAAGATGATGAAAAATCAAGAGATGACATTTAGGAACCAGGAAGCCTCTATGAAAAATATGGAAAGACAAATTGGACAACTCTCCAAGTAGATTGCCATCGAAAGGCCATCAAGCTCACTACCAAGTGACACCATTCCTAATCCAAAAGAGGAGTGCAAGGCAATACAACTGAGGAGTGGAAAAATTCTGGTGAAAAATGAAGAAACGACCAAGAAGCCAAAGGAAAGTGACAAGAAACAAGCTGAAGAAGAGAAAGCCAATGATGAAGATGTAATAGCAAGCAAGCAGACCTCAGAAGAGCTCAAAGAAAAGGAAGATCAACCATAGAAATCAAGGAAGGGGAAGGAAGCAATGAGAGAGCCAATCAAGGAACAAAGGCAGGAAGTGAACTTTACACCACCTTTGCCATATCCTCAAAGGTTCAACAAAGAGACTAAGGACCAACACTTCCCAAAATTTCTTGAAATCTTCAAGAAGTTGGAGATCAATATTCCCTTAGCTGAAGCACTTGAGCAAATGCCCCTGTACGCAAAATTCATGAAGGAACTTATCAACAAGAAGAGGAGTTGGCAAGTTAATGAATCTGTACTGCTTACTGAGGAATGCAGAGCACTAATCCATAAGAGACTTCCTCCCAAACTCGATGACCCTGGGAGTTTCTTTCTACCCTGCACCATTGGCAGTATGACCATCAACAAGGCGATGTGTGACTTAGGAGCTAGTATCAATCTAATGCCTACCTCTCTAGTGAACAAACTAAGCATAAAAGAGGTGAAACCAGTACAGATGTCTCTAGAATTGGTAGACAAATCAGTGATATGCCCCAGGGGTATAATTGAGAACCTTCTAGTCAAAGTAGACAGATTCATCTTTCCTACAGATTTTGTGATCTTAGATTCAGACCAGGATGAGGGCGACTCCATTATACTGGGAAGACCGTTCTTGGCCACTGCTAGGGCCATCATAGACATAGAGCAAGGAGAATTAACCCTCAGGATGCATGATGAAAGTATCACTCTGAATGTACTGCAAGAAATATAGAGCAGTAATGAAAAAAAGAATGGTACAGAAACGGACAAAGAGAATCTGCAGTGGAAGGAGGGAATCAACAAGACAAACAACAACTGCCCTCCCAAGCAAGAGATAGATGATGCAGCTGGTCAAATAGAGAAAGAGACTGTGCAAAATAATGAAGAAGTTCAAAAAGACATTGGAGTAGTGGCAACCAAAAAGAGAAATCTCAAGGGGAAACCTATTGTCAAAGAAGAAAGGTCAACAAAAGGAGGGAAGAAAAACAAGAACAGAAGCAAAAAGGGTTGGAAGAACAAAAAAATTCCAACAGAAGGGTTCTCCAAAGGTGATAAGGTGCAACTAGTTTATCAATAGTTGGGGACTGAGGATCACTACACTGTTAATCAAATACTCTCTCTCAAGCATGTGGAAATTGAGCACCAAGGGACAAAGAAGAAGCTCATAATCAGAGGGGACAAGTTGAGGCACTACAATCATCAACCACCATAAAAGAAGGGTTCAATGTCAAGCTAGTGACAATAAAAGAGCGCTTGTTGGGAGGCAACCCAACCTGAGGTAGTTTTCTTTTCATAGCTATTTAATAAAAAGGTTAATTAGCTTTATTTAGATTCAAAGAACACTTGCATTATGATTCAAAAGGAGCAAACAGAAGGAAGAATGAGAAGTTGCAACCCACAGGTTGTATCTATACTTGATTCTTGTTGATATGTAATGATTTAATTTAGAGACTCCTTTATATCTGGCTGGAATAATCATTTAGTTGCAAGTGGAAGTACATGCTGAAGAAAGCTATTTGCATAATTTTTGCTTATCTGCATAATAATTGTCATCATTCATCAGCCTGAATGTTTTGTTTTGTTCCCCATGCTGTCTGAATAAAAGAGAGATGCTTGATCTAGAAAAGTAATTGTTCAATGTTGCAAAAGTTAGAATAAAAGTTAGTGGTGGTGTGTGTTTGATTCAATTGATAGCTCATAGAATAAATGCTGAAGAATGACTTGTTACTTGAAGCTTAAGCCAGTTTGCTGCTATGATCCTTTAATTAATGAAAGCCCCTTGAAAATAAACCAAAACATAAAGAAAAAGAAAGAAGAAAAGCCAAAAGTTGGCAAAGAAACAAACAATAAGGCTAGACACCAATAGCTTGGACCCTAAGATATATGCCTGTGGTGTTTATGTACTAGGATATGCTTGGACAAGTAGGTTCTAAGGAGTATTTTAAAACTTGGCAACTTAGATCAACTGATTTGGGATTGCCAACTGAAAGTCCACAATAAAGAGCAACCTAGCTACAAAACATTTAGTGATCCAAAGAGATGCTGGGCATCAATGATCCTAGGAAGAAAAAAATCAGCCATGTGTCTGTGGTGATAAAAATGTTGAGTGAAAATAAGCCAAAGGCCACTGCAACATTTGCCACCAAGCCTTTAATAAATAATAAGCTCTTTATGCAAAAGAAAGAAGAAAAGCTAACAAGGGAAATGATTAAAAAGTAAGGCATTGTAGCAGCAACCTTGGTGAACCATTGAGGGAGCATTGTTTGTTTTGACAGCAAGTAATAAATGATCTATTCTTGATCTGCATAAAACCCCATAAACCAAATTCAACTCTTTGCCTTATAAGGACATGCATACTTATCTATTTCATTCTATCTTATCTTATGTTTAAGTGCTTGCTTCGGGACAAGCAATTTTTAAGTTTGGTGTTGTGATGACAAGTCATCTTAGCCTAGTTTCACTAGCCTTTTTCTTTGATTTTATTTGGTTTTATGCACTTTCTTGCATTCTAAGTAAGTAATTTGGAATGGAAATGCATGGTTTCTTTGAATCAAACAACCACCAATTAATTGATGCTAAATCATGAGGTTTGAGCTAAATTTAATTGATTTTTATTGATTTATAAACCTTGTGAATTTGGCGATACTTTGATTGGTTGTTTTGATTACTTGTAGGTGAAGAAAAGAAAAAAATAAGAAAAGCGTAACCTAAGAAGCATGATCTAAGCAAAGAAAGAAAGCGTGGCACAAGAAAAGGAAGCATGGCTTAAGGAAGGAAAAGCATAAGTGCATTTAAGAAACAAGGGCACAAAGCTCTTGCGAAGAGCTTTAAAGCTCTTGTGGAGAGCTTTCCTTCAAAGAATCAAGAGCCAAGCTCTTGGCAAAGAGCTTTGAAATTCTTGCCAAAGAGCTTTATCAAAAACATATGAAGAAGAAATCAAGAGCCAAGCTCTTGGCAAAGAGCTTTGAAGCTCTTGCCAAAGAGCTTTTTCGTGCATGCCATGAAGAAGGAATCAAGAGCCAAGCTCTTGGCAAAGAGCTTTGCAGCTTTTTCCAAAGAGCTTTTTCGTGCATGCCATGAAGAAAATCAAGGAAGAAAAGCCCACTAATGCACTCACCAAGACTTGAACCCATGACCAAGAGGAGGGGGGGCCAGCGCTACTTCACAAGGAAAACAAGCCAAAATTGGCTTGTTTTCACTCACCAAGGTTCGAACCAAGTTCCTCAAATCTTGTGGAGGTCTTCAAGCCATTGGTGGGAAGATCCTTGTGATGTAGAAGAAGTCGTAGGGATAACCGAAGGTGTAACATCTCGCATTTTTGAAAATCTAATTATAAATAAATTATGATTTTATCTTATTAAGTTTAAACTTTATAATTTTAGAAAATTATTTTGTTAGAAATAAATAAATAGATTCGGAGATAGTTTTATTTCGAATCAATTAATATTTTTAAGTAATCTAATTATAATGGAATATTTTGTATAATTTTAGTAATTGAAAAATAAAAAAAAAGAATTGTATAATTTAATTTAAGTAACTATTATCCTGAAAAAAAAAAAGTTACGATTTATTTTATTAATTTGATATCTTATTTTATAAATTAATTAATTAATAGTAATTAAATTAGTTTTATTAATATTTGGAGTTTAAGTTGATTAATATTCTTATGTAATTTTTATAATTGGTTATTTCAAATGCTTTGGAAATAAAATTTAGTAATGAAAGTATTATATAATTTAATTTAGGTAATTTCTAATATGAATGAATTATGGTTTATTTTATTAGTTTGAACTTTTAGAGATTAATTTATTAGGAATGATTAAATGGATTTTTATAAATACTTTAAGTTTAAGTAATTTTATTATAATTAGATATTTTGTAAATTGAAATTAAAGTTTCGGTGATAGAAAAATAATAAAAAGTTATATCATTTAATTTAACTAATTAGTATTGAGTTTAAACTGTATTTTATAAAAATGTGATTAATATGTTTATTTTATAATTTAAATTAGAAATAATTAATTTCACTTAGCAATATGTTGATAAATAATGTTCTTATATATTTTTAATAGAGTATATTTAATTTTAAAATTACTCTACTCTTCAATTTTATCAAAATATCTATTCATATTTATCTATATTCTTTTATAAAATCCTAATTTTAACCCTAATATCACAAATTCCTAATTTATAACCTAAATTCCTAAATCTACAATCAGAAAGGGAAAGAAAGGGCACGGGGAGCTTAAGGGGGGAAAACAGAAGGGAAGAAAGAAGGAAACGGAGAGCAGAGGGAGAGGGTGACGGAACAGAGAAGAAGAGGGAGAAGTGGATCGTCATCGGGAAGGGAGGAGACTGCCGCCGTCGTGAGCCATCACTGCGCGCTGCCGTCGAGTACACGGACCAGAGGGAGATGCGAGCAGTGACTGAGAGGAAGCTCCGTCCTCGTCGCCGTTCCATAGTCGCTGTTGAAGCCAACCTCGTTGTCGTCGAATCGTCGCTGCTGTGCCGCCATCAAGTCTGAGTTGAAGAAAGGAGACGTGGAGTCGGCGTCGCCCAGAGAGAAACGCAAATGGCGAGGCGAAGCAGAACGCATGGTGGGAAGGCTTTCCTTGCCACTACCACCGCCGGAATCATGAACCAAGGTGGAGGAGAAGGTCGTCTTCCCCGTTGCTGCTATAATCGTCTGTGCTGCTGCCGGTGCTTCCTTGTTTTGTTATTCCTTTCTAATTCTTGTAAGACATTCTTGTTCTGAACCTCCACTTGACGTTCTTGTTTATTCCGCTGCCATTTTATTAGCCTTACTCTTGTTCCAATTTAATTTAGCCCCTGTTCCACCCCTGAATTTCCAGAATTATTACTCTACCCAATATGAATTCACTATTTTGCTCACTGTCGTGGCCAACTCGCGTTGCTGCTGCCCTGTCAAAGCGGTTGTGAGTGTTGCTAACATTGACAGATAAGGGATGAAGGAGCTGCTGCATTTTGGGTGCAGCCCAACCAGTCATCACGCCACAATTCCGTCTTCGGTTTCGGTTTCTATGAAATTCGACATTGAGGTAGGGGGTTTAAAACGATTTCAATTTAAGAATGCCTACAAGGTTTATTGAATAACTGCAAATAGATTTAATAGCTGTGAGTAAATAATTGATTATGTAATTATTAAATTGTGGCTGAAATTGTGATTGGAATGGTTGAGATTGTGATTTGGAATTGTTGATTTGTGATATTGATTGATTATGTGGATTGGGAATTGCTTGATGACTAATTGTTGAGAATTTCTGAATTTTAATGGGTTATGTTGGATTTGTTGCCGTTGAGTTATTATTTGGTATATTGTAATGTTAATGAACTTGGTTGGTGGTTGATTTGGAATTAGTTTTGAGGGGTTTTGAAGGGTTGGATTTTGAATACTAAATAGATTGCTGAAAAACTGATTTTTGAAATTAAAAGGTGACTTTGGAAGTGAATCAGTTATTCAACGATAATCGAAATGATATAAGAGCAAAGGCTGAGTAAAGTATAATAAAAGTTGTTGTTGGGACTCAATTTTGAGAAGTTTGAATTAATTATAGAACTAGTTATGATTTTTCAAAGTTAAAATGTAAAACTTGATTTTCTGCATTGTTTTTAAAGGAAGCCGGAAACTTTGAAAAACTATAACTATTTCTGTGATTATCAGAATTGCGTGGACCCAAGTCCGGATTGAGCTTGGGGATATACGGAACTGGATTGCTGAATTTGAGACTTTTTCACTAAGTTTATGATTTATGGTGAATTTTTGAATCATGGATGTCAAAACTGGTTTTTCTGCAGAATGTTTAACGCAGCAGCAACTTGATTCCTCTATTGGAAATTCTGCAGTTTGAATTTTGAAATGGAACCAATTTTAAATAAAACTTTATTCCTATTATTTTAATGCCGTAAAAGTTCAGAACAATTGGACTTGTAGTTTTAAAGATATGAATTTTTGAAGGATGATGCATTATGCAGAAAAAGCCAGATTCTGTTTTCTTAAATTAGTAACTTTGGAAGTTTATAACTTTTGATCCTTGATAGATATTGAGATGCAACTAATTGGAGGTGAAAATTAAGTATGTTTAGTATATGTGATTTAAATTTCAGGATTTTCCATGTTTTAATAAGTGAGTTATGGGACTTGGAAGAGGTTGTGTTCAATGATTTGTAAAACAGAATTCTGCAGAAAATTTCCTAACTTCCAAGCTACGTAACTCCTTGATTAAAAATGGTATGACCCTGGAACCAATTGAGAAACAAATTTGGATGAGTTATATTTAACGACATTAATTTTGAAGGTAGTTGGATTTAATTTGGATTTTATATGAAATTTCAAATGTTGTATGGTGCTGCTGTCTTCTGGTTTTAAAACACTGCAGAACAGTCACGGTTTTGCTTATATTCCCGAAGCTATAGTCAGCGAAAAATTATGATTTTTGATTTAATAGAAAGCCTAATCCGAGACGGTCGCATGGATATAAAGTTTGCGCAATTCCAAATTCATTTGATATTTTAAAAACAAAATGGAAATCAGGCTGCCAAGTTGTGTTGGTAATTATTTTGGATATGGAATTTAAGAAATAGATTTTCTATTATCAAATGTTTTTGAGAATATATTGCTGTGGCAAATGCTGAAAGAGGCTGATGAATTGTTGAGAAAGAAGGAACCCGTAAGGGTGGATAAGTCCTATTTTTAAAGGAGATTATGTCCAAATTTTTATAAAAAATATAAGGACTTAATCAAAATAAATATTCAGGGCTTATTTAATAATAATAACTTCAATGATTCTTTTAAGAAAAGAATATTTGATCTATGAGATTGTTGGCAAGGGCGTGGGTCTAGTCCCGCTTGCGAATCTGCAATTAGGAAAGAAAAAGGAAAGAGTAAAGTACTTATTGTATGATTATCTGTTGCTTGAGGCAACCCAAGAGATATTATTTGTTTGTTTGTTGCTTGAAGCAACCCAAGAGATGTTTGTTTGTTGCTTGCGGCAACCCAAGAGATATTATTTATTTGTTTGTTGCTTAATGCAACCCAAGAGATGTTTGTTTATTTATCTGTTGCCCTGAGGCAACCCAAGAGTAATTTTCCGTTCCCAAGAGTATATATTTCCTGCGAGTAGAAAGCAGAGGCTGTCTCAATAGAGTTGCTAATAATTATATGCGCATTTATTTGAACGGAAAATCGTATCCGGGAAATCGTGAACTCGTGACCGGATAAATGTCGGGAATGCAGGTGCTAACCGACACATGAGCTCATGGCCTGTAATAGGACTAGACATTCATCATATGCATCTATGTGACATTGTTTGGGTGTGCATATTATAATTGGTTTGCCTAAATGAATAATTCTGTTAACTGTTAATTGCTATATTTGATATAATTGCTCTTGATTGTGTTTGAACCTCATTACTTGTGTTTGAAATTGATTGGCTGGTTTGTGGTGAATTGGGTGTTGGTTGAATTGCTTGGGGCTGAGGCCATGACTGGTTTGTGTTGGAAGTCTAGTTCTGTATAAAGTATCTGACTAGTTCAGCATAGACTTAATGAACCTATGCTTGGAGCAGGATGATCATTTATACCGCGTAGGTAACTTATTTTATGTTATGGTCTAGTAAGGTATGAAAAATCAAACAGGTTCAGCATAGACTTAATGAACCTATGACTGGGACAGGTTGGTCATTCATACAGTCTAGGAAACTTTTAAAAGTTTTACAAGAAAAATATGGATTTAGGATATTGAGTAATTAACTAATGCTTTTAAAGAAAGTTAGTTTCCTTTTAGATGTCTATGAATGCAGTTAACTATTTGCGCTTTATTCTTTACTTTCACGGCATTCTCGACCTCTACTGAGAACATGTGGTTTGGTTCTCACCCCCAAATTTTCCACCCTTTCAGCGATAGGTTTGAAGACTCAATTTGAAGCTGCGAGCGATCAGTAGGCTTTCTTTATGGTTTTAATTGCTTTCATAGAGTTCCCTCGCTCTTGTCCTTTGAGATTTTATTTTACATAGAGGGGTAGGTTTAGTATATTGTATTTGAGTTTTATTTGGTTTCTTTAGTATAAGAATTATTATCAATAATATTTATGTTATTATTATTATTTGTGAATGTTTGAATTATGACTTTAATGAATAAAAAAACAAAATTTTCTGGCATTTTCTTAAAACTGAAACGCGAACTCGATACAAAGGCTCGATAATTAAGTAGTTAATACTAGAGAAGGTTACGTAATGTTCTTTCTAGTGGAAATACCCTGACTTAAGCAAGGTATTTTGCTGGACGGGACGTTACAGAAGGGACAGCTATATCAAAGGTTTTGTGTTCCGCCGGAGGCTTGAGATAATTTCCGGTTTGGACGATATCGCCCTCTACCGGGATCATTGCTTTCCGATCCTTAGTCTCCCAAAGAACACCAGCAGTAGCAACTAACTCCGTCACCAAGGTGGGAAAAGGTAGGTTACCCTTGGCATAACACAAACCATGGCCTGATGGATGAGGCGAGCAATGTTAACCGGCCGCTCTATGAATGTACACCAAACTAGCAAGGCTAGGTCCGCGGTGATCAACGTCTCGTGGGTGCTGGGAAACATATAATGAGACAAGATCTGGGTCCATGCTCGAGCCTCTACAGTCAGAAAGCGCGCAAGAATGCCCTTGGCTCGGGACCTGAGGTGCCCTCGAGTCCAAAATGCATCCGGTTCGGCAATAACCCGATGAACAGCATCCCAATCAAAAACATAATCAAAGTCATCACGCTGTCGGAGGGCTTCTTGGTAACAATCTACCTCTTCCGGTACGGGTAGGACTCGGAGTACTTCCTGAATAACTTTCTCGGAAACTGGAACTTGCTTCCGGCGCATGAAGACAGTCTGAAGAGAGGGTGTGAAGTAATTGGTGTAGAACTCTACCACCCATGAGAGATTGGCTTCTTGTAGTATCCTCATGAGAAAGCCCCATCCTTGTCGCTCAATGCGAGGTATGACAAACTGAACTACATGACCCGGAGGGTTAAGAAGGGGTTTAGAATGATAATTCCGTGCAATCACGATGGGGAACATTAGCTCACAATAGCGGTTTCGAAACCTAGTGGGATCTCTCGCGGGGTTATCCTTCTCTTGTTCATCAACCTTAGTGATGCTTCGCACCTTATTGGGGAGAGGTTTAGCCTTGGGCGCGTGGTGCGCTTTGGCGGTGGCTTTTTGAGGTGCCCTTTTGGGAGGCGGCTTCTTCTGTTCTTTTTCCTTGTCCTTTTTTATGGCCATCTGAAAAAAAGGTGAGGAAAAAGAAGACATTAAACTCAAAGAGACCACACTCAAATTATAACATGCTAGTGAGAAAAAAAAAGTGCCACAAAAGAAAAGGTATCGTGCAAACATGACAGCTGTAACATGCAAGCAAGACAACCATTGAAATACGGAGCAAATGAACAAGCATGGGATGCAAGAGTGAAAAAGGCATGCAAGTGAGGCATGAGAAGAATAAACTCAAGCATCGCTAACAACCCCAAGTGACATATGCAAGAAAGATAAAAGCGCGAAAAATTCAAATACCCAATCTAACTCCAAGACAATAAGGCATGCAAGAGGAATAAAGTGGAGTTAGAGAGGAGTGAAATACAATTCTTGCAATATGATCTAAGGAAGCAAGTCATGGGTATTGATAAACCACTATTTTATGGTTTATCTTGTGCTCAATTGAGTAGATTTTATCAACTCTTTACCCACTTATTCATACTATTTGCATGGTTTTACATTTTCCTTCCTAATTATGTGCTTTGATTGAAAACATGCTTCTTTGACCTTAAGTTCCCTATGTTTAATCCTCTCTTATTACCATTAGATACCTTGATATGTGTGTTAAGTGATTTTAGAGATTACAGGGCAGGAATGGCTCAGCGGATGGAAAGGAAGCATGCAAAAGTGGAAGGAATACAAGAAGTTGGAGAAATTGCTAAGCTGTCCAGCCTGACCTCTTCGCACTCAAACGGCTATAACTTTAGCTACAGAGGTCCAAACGACACGGTTCCAGTTGCGTTGGAAAGCTAACGTCTGGGGCTTCGATTTGATATATAATATTATATAGTTTCCATGATGCTAGGCGACGCGAACGCGTGCTCCATATGGACACGTCGCAGTTCCGAAAATCAGCGTGACAGATTTCTTCTCCAGCGATTTCTGGGCTGTTTCTGACCCAGTTCTTGGCCCAGAAAACACAGATTAGAGGCTATAAAGTGGGAGAATGCATCCATTCATAATCACAAGCTTTCATATTCACAATTTTAGGATTTAGATGTAGTTTTTAGAGAGAGAGGTTCTCTCCTCTCTCTTAGGATTAGGATTTTAGGATTTCTATTAGTTTAGTTCAACTCATCTTCAGTCATAGGTTCAATATTCCTTTTATTTTATATTTCTCTTTTACTTTCAGATGCTTTAATGCTTGTATTAGTTATGTTGCCTAATTGGCTTATGAACTCCATGTTAGAATTGATTTCTTTATTTAATATAATTTGAGGTATTTCAGAATTATGATTGCTTTCTTTTATTTATATAAATAATTTAGATTTTTCCCTTTTGGCTTTGGTTGAGTCATTGGAGACGCTTGTGTTATCAAACTCATGGTTGATTGAAAATTGGAATTCTTCTAGAATTAATTCGGGTTCCAATAACTCTAACTTTTCCCAAGGAAAGACTAGGACTTGAGGTATCAAAATTAATTCATCCACTTAACTTACCTTCATAGTTAGAGGTTAACAAAGTGGGAGAAAAATCCAATTCTCATTACAATTGATAAGGATAGCCAGGATAGGACTTCTAGTTTTCATACCTTGCCAAGAGTCTATTTTATAGTTATTTATTTTATTCTTATTATCATTCAACATACTGCTTCCTTACTTTCAAAACCCCCAATTTACAAGACTCATAACCAATAATAAGAACTTACCTCCCTACAATTCCTTGAGAAGACGACCCGAGGTTTAAATACTCGGTTATCAATTTTAAAAAGGGGTTTGTTACTTGTGACAACCAAAACTTTTGTAAGAAAGGTTGATTGCTTGGTTTAGTAACTATACTTACAACGAGTATTTATTATAACTTCTAAACCATCAATCTTCAGTTCTTCAAAATGGCGCCGTTGCCAGGGAATTGCAAACGTCTGCCTTATTATTGGTTATTGTAAATATTTGCTTTTTACCTATTTATTTGTTTTTGTTTTTGTTTTTATTTTTGCTTTTTTGTAAATTAAGAGGTTATTGGTTTTTATTTAGTTATTAAAAATTTTTCAAAAAATTTGTTCTTAGTGTTCATCTTGATCTTCAAGTTGTTCTTCGTGTTCATCTTGGCCTTCAAGTTGTTCTTAGTTGTTTTCTTCGTTTTGATCTAAAAATTTTATGTTTGGTGTCATTTTATTGTTTTTCTCTTTCCTCATTAAATTCAAAAATTCAAAATTTAAAACTCAAATTTCAAATTTTCAAATTTCAATTTTCAAAATTCAAATTTCAAAATTAAAAAAAAAATTTAAATATTTTTCAAATTTCAAATTTCAAATTTCAAATTTCAAATTTCAAAATTTAAAATTTAAAATTTAATTTTCAAAATTTAAATTTCAATAAACTTTTAATTTAAAATTTGTTTTTATTTTCGTTTTTAATTTTTATTTACTATTATGAGTTCTCACCCCTCTCGCTTTGAGTTTGGTTCTAGTAATGTTGAAAGGAATGGAAGCTACAGCAGGAACATGCATCAAGGTCAGAACAGTCAAGGATGGATGGAGCCAAGAGGATCTGATCAACCCTTTAGGCAACAACACCCTCCAAGATATCATGGGCAAGGACCACTCAACACTGCATACCAAGCTGATAGATATGGTGGACCCCCTTGTATTTACGAACAAGCCCTACCCTGTGCTTATAGACCGTCCTCTCAATATAGCTTTGAACCACCAAACTCACAAGCCCCTTTACACCATTTACCTCCATATGACCCTAACCCACATCCACCATACCAACCACCTTATGAACCATATGAACCATATATAAAACCACCCCAATTCCAACCCAATTACTCCCAAGAACCACCACCTCCATATGCACCATATCCATATCCATCAATCCAAGGGCCTTATGGTCCTACTTATCATGTCAAACGCAACAAGAATCACAGGATCGTCACAAGGAAATAGTGGATCAATTTCTTGCAACCCTTCACCAATTGAATCAAGCAATAAATCAATTATCTTCCCAACGTTCGGACACTCAAGAAACCCCCATGGCTTCATGTGGACAATCTAATGAAGAACGTAGCATGAAGGAGATATTAGAAACTCCAGTGGACAGTACGGAGCATGACTTTGTACTGAAACAAGTGGAGGAAGCTGTAATTATTGAAGAGGAAGAACTGGTTGCAGACTTAGGAGATGCTGACCCTCCATGGGAAAGTCAGGTTATGGAACCTCCTTCAAAGATGATTGAAATTGATGTTGAGGAGGGTGTACAACCTCCAAGGCATATCATGGCTAAAGACTTTGAAGAGGTTGATCAAGAGATGGAAATTACAGAAGAAAAAGCACTACCTCCCATGTCCTTGGTAAGTAATGAAGAAGCGATTGAATTGGAAGAAAGCTACCAAGAGGAAGAGGTTGAAATTAAAGAAGTTTGCAAAGAGGTGGAAGTTGTCAAAGAGCACAAGGGAGTGGAGCTTGAAATTATCTTGCCAAAGTTATTGGAGACCCCTCCCCCTAAGTTGCCATCATCCTTCACAACATTCAAGTGGGTAAAATTCATATCCCTTAGCTTTCTAATCCCACTTGAATATGGGCTACTGGAGATGGATGGTCAACTTAGAGCTCTTTGTGGTATTAAGAGTAAGAGAAAGATAGCCAGTGGTAAGAATTGTCCTGCCAGGTTCATTATGGTTGGAAGCTTCAAGTTTAAACGCAAATGTTGGTGTAAAGCTCAACTGAATGGGTCTAAGAAGTTGTTTGGCCGCTTTAGTGAGAATTCAGATTGCTTGCTACCCCGATGGAATCATGATGATCAACACAAAGACGGGTATAAAAGCAAAGTTTGGGATCCTGGAGTCTGTTCTGACATTCAGCACACTGGAAGCCTGAGAACCTGTTTAAAACTGCTCAAGGGCTTTACGTGCCTTGTTTGGGATCTCGGAGGCTACTGGAATTACAAACATTGGTGGAGATTCCTGGATGAGCTCAAGCACAAGCCACCATAACAGGGAGCTCACCAAATGTCCAACTTAAGGACTTTAACTAAAAGTGCTAGGTGGGAGACAACCCACCATGGTATGGTTGTTCCTCTTTCAATTTTATTTAGTTTTATTTGTTTTCTAGTTTTATTTTATTTTGTTATACTATTGAACTTGGAGTTTTGCATAACATTCATATTAGCATTACATATTGCATACTGCATAATTGCATTAAAAAAAAAAATACGCACGCGACGCGGCAGCGTCGCTGACGCATCTGCGTCATGTGGCAAAAGAGCCTCCCACGCGACCGCGTCACCCTGGATTTTGGCAATACTAAGTTTTGAACAGAGAGTTGTGCGACCGCGAGGCTGCACTCGCGCCACTAGCACAAATCGAGTCACGCGATCGCGTGCCCACGCGTCCGCGTCACCCAACCTTATCGCGCACCACGCGACCGCGTCACCCACGCGACCGCGTCGCCTGCGCCGCACAACTTACCCAAATCAGCGCCAATTATCTTATCTTTTCTTTTCTAATCCTAATTTTTTCTATCTTTCCTTTTTATTTCTTTCTTCTTCCTTTCTTATTTTCTTTGACTTCTCATCTTCTTCGCTTTCATTCTATTTTATTTAATTTATTTGCATACTTTCATTCATTGCATTATTTTCATTGGTGTTAGAAATTTATTTGGGTCATTCTTTCCTTCTCCTTTCTTCTTCCCTTCTTCTACCCCTCATCCAACACTTCCAACCACCATTGATAACCATTTATTTTAGTTAGTTAATTAGTTAGTTAGTTAGTTAGTTAAGTAGTTAGTTTTAGTTTAGTTTTCATTTTATTTTATCTCTTTTCATTATAAGTGTTGGGTTATTGATTTTGTTTACTATACATTGCTGCCTCTTATTGCCTAAATGCTATGTTAGCATGAGTGTTTTAGTTGTTCTTTGTTGGACTCTATGATTGAGGTTATATTTTGCTACTTGGTTTTAAGTTCTTCATGCTTACGTTTTGAAAAATACCAAGTGATGAGAATTGCCTTCGAGCTTGTAACTCTTTTGAATTGCATGTTGTAGCTAGCCACCATGTAATTGGAATCCATTTCCTCGATTAGGCAATCTCTTGATGGATGTTGTGCATTTATCTTAATGCATTGTATTCCATGATCATATGCATCCATACGCCTTTAGCTTGAATGCTTTCATGCTTCTTTAATGCTTGTTTTACCTTACAAGTTTACTTAAAGTATTTCAAGCACATTAGGATAAGTGAAGTGCATGCTTCTTTAGTGACATAGCTTTTATGCTAATGTGTGTTCTAAACCGTGCAATTTAGAATTCACACACTTATTTGTCATTAATGTCACACTAATTCACTCACTCAATTCTAGTGATTAGTACCTCATTTTCAACAATGTATGCTTCCTTGCTTATGTATTTTCTCATCTTATGGTGTTATACTTTTGTTTTTCATGAATGATGCATCGCAAGAAAAAATGAAAGCGCAACAAAGAACACGCAGCAACCGGTTGACCTACCAGCTGAAGGTAGCAATCCGGAAAGTCGCCGTACCCCCTTGCTCATCTTTGAGTGCACCGAGGACAGTGTAAAC
Organism: Arachis ipaensis; assembly: GCF_000816755.2. Classification (NCBI taxonomy): domain Eukaryota; kingdom Viridiplantae; phylum Streptophyta; class Magnoliopsida; order Fabales; family Fabaceae; genus Arachis; species Arachis ipaensis. The sequence goes on along the minus strand of NC_029790.2, from coordinate 49,051,370 downwards.
TTTTAAGTGTGGGGAGGTTGATGAGTCGAATTCACACCCCAAATAAAAATAATGTGATGAATCCGTTCTTTTGGCAAGCGCACCAAAGTATCGTCAAGTAATAACCCACAATGGAGTGGGATTGTATCCACAGAGATTAACGGACTAAGGCAAACAATAGTTAATTGATTATCCTAGTTAGACTATTCATTAAGGAGAGATAATCAACAGAAAATGTAAATGACATAAAAGTAAAGGAAAAGAATAAAGTGCAAGAAAGTAAATAGCAAAGAAAGTAAAGTACAAGAAAGTAAAGTGCTGGAAATGTAAAGTGCAGAAAAGTAAATAACCACAAAGTAAATAAAAGAAAGAAAGATAAAATAAACATTGGGATCAAGAGATATTGCATTCTCCGGATTATTGATTTCATCTCATCTTCAATCATGCAACTCATTGACCTCTTGGCAATCATGATTGATTGAGCCCCAATCCCTTGGTAACTCAATCTCTCAAATCTTGATCAATAGCCAATTCCTTGGTCTAATTGCTCATGAGAAGAGATGAAGCTTGTTCCCTGATTATACCACACACTTTCCTAGGTTCAAGTAGAAGGAGGATTATATGTCACCATATCCAAACACCAAAACCCAAATCCTATTCAAGTGTGAGAAAGAATTTCAAGCATGGTTTTATATTTCCTCTTCCAAGGTTCCCATAAAACCCAATTACATTCAATCTCTTTTCCAAGATAATTGAATGCTATCATGAAGAACGAAATTCTTTCTAGTAAATCAAAGAGAGATGAAGAGAAGAAGAATAATAAAAACAATCAATCCATTGAAAAATAATAGAGCTCTCTTTCCCAATAGAAAGAGTTAGTAATTCATAACTAAATTATTTACAAAGTAAGAAAGAAAAGAGAAGAAATTGATGGTAAATAGAGAGAATTCGAAGACTTCCCCCAATCCAGCCATGCCTAATTCTATGAAACTAAGGCCTTTAAATAGGCTCTCCTAAATTACAAACTTAAATAAAATTAAAAGCAAATTACAATGAAATGAAAATAAACTATTTTAGATTCTTCTTGTGGCCTTGATTGATTGATAAGTGTAGCTTGAATGAGAGTTGGAGTGGGCTTGATTGAAGGTTGGAGGCTGCAGGAAGAAGTTGGCATGTAGTTTCAAGTGCCACTCCCACTTGATTTTGCCCTTTGGAGTATGACCCACTTTGCAACGTTGAAAGTATGGAGTTGGTTGGGTCTCAAAATGAATGTCCACTATAAAGTATTATATATTGTTAAAAATCCCTGGATGTTAGCTTTCCAACGCCTTTAGAAGCAACTCATTTGGACCTCTGTAGCTCAAGTTATGGCTATTTGAAGGTGGATAGGTCAGTCTGTCAGGTAGCCCGGCGTGCCACGCCCACTTCTGGCGTGCCACGTCCCATAGGTTGTGAAGCTGGTGTGCCACACCCAAAACTGGCGTGCCACGCCTTAATGATCCACCAAAATCTCCTCTCTGGCCATTTGAACTGGCGTGCCACACCCAGAATTCCAAGTGGCACGCCCATTATGAAAACAGAGCTGGCGTGCCACGCCTTCGATATCAAGTGGCACGCCCAAGTTTTGCAACGCTAATATAATGGCCTTTTTCACCTCCAGTTTTAACGTCCACCTTAAAGTGTTATATATCGTTGGAAAGCTCTTGATGTCAGATTTCCAACGCCACCAAGATCACATCATTTGGACCTCTACAACTCAATGTATCTTCCTTTGAAGATGAAGAGGTCAGGCTGGTAACTTTGCAGTGACGTGTTTTTCTTCATGTAATTTCGGGGTCAATATCTTCCTCTATTCCAGCTTCAATTATAAAGTGTTATATATGGTTGGAAAGCCCTAGATGTCTACTTTATAATGGCACTAGAATCATCTCATTTGGAGTTGTGTAGCTCAAGATAACGTCATTTGAATAAGAAGAGGTCAGGCTGGCATATGCCCCGGCGTGCCACACCCAATGCTTGGCATGCCACGCCCATAGTGGGGCTCAAAATCACTCCTCTGGAACTTAAGCCTGGTGTGCCACGCCCAAAACACCAAGTGGCACGCCCTTTTTGACATCTTGGCTTCACAAACTTTGCGTGCCACGCCCATAGCACCAAGTGGCACGCCCATGTAAAATTCTTCAACCTTCTTTGTTGGAATGTTGGCTTGGCGTGCCACGCCCATAGCTTCAAGTGGCACACCCATTGTTGAAAGTTGGTTCAAAATCTTGGCGTGCCACGCCAAGAGTTTCAAGTGGCACGCCCAGCTTCACACGCCCATCCTTATTTGTTGTTTTCCTTCCCCTTTTGTTGCTCTTATCACCTGAAATTCAGCACAACCTATTTCAAAGTAATGTACCATAATATATATCATTTGGTTCATGAAATTGCATTGATAAATGAGATTATGCTCTTTTTATGGTTCTTTTAGATAAGAAAAAGGGTACATGATGCGCAGTCATCAGAGGTCGTCCGACCGGTCAGCGATTTTGGGTGACAAATTCCTAACCCAACACTTTTGCATTCCATTTTAGGTTTTTAGGATTTTTAGTTTCATTTTCTTAATTTTACATATATATACACAATAAGCTTAGTCAAAATAATGATTTTTTTTCAAGATTTCTCTCTATAGGGTACCTCAATTGATTTGAGTGAAAACTTTTCATAGAACTTGCTTGAATTATATATCTTGTGGATCATGTTTTTGAGCTAAGAACACAAGCAAGTGAGATTTTGAGCCTAATGGTATGGTTACATCTTATGGTCACTTATTTTTCCTTCTTGTGTGCATTATTCTCTTTCTATGATTGTGATCTTTGATTTGTTTGATTCTTTATGTCCATTATTTTGTGTATTCATACATTTATATGATTGAGGCCATTGTTTATTTAGCTCACTTACCCAAATAGCCTTACCTTTTATCATCCATTGTTAGCCAACTTTGTGCCTACGATTAACCCACTTTGTTCTTAATTTAGCACATTACAAGCCTTAAAGCGAAAAATAATAAATGTCCTTATTTGGATCTTTGATTAGCTTAGGCTAGTGAGTGTGTGTATCATTCAAGTGTGGGAACCTTGGGACATTAGGAGAATAAAAGGGTAGTTTTGTATTTTTATTGAAATTATTGGGAATTAGGTGCATGCTCATGTATTAATCAAATGTATAGACCTTATGCATTGATGTTCTTGTATATAGTTTGAAAGAAAGAAAAAAATATGAGAAAAACAAAAGAAAAAGAAACAAAAAGAAGAGCATGGAAAAGAAAAAAGAGAAGAAAAAAAGAAAGAAATAAAAAGGGGACAAAATGCCCCAAAGCAAAGCGAAGCTCAATAAAATCAATGCATAAGTGTTGTGATCAAGGAAAAAAATGCATGAGTATGTGAAAAGTAAAAAATGGGTAGTTAGGTTAGCTTTGAAATTGTATAGGATGTCATAGGTTAGGTGGAAAGTTTAAGCTTATCAAAGATTCAAATTTCAAGCCCACTTGACCAAATATGCATCCTACCTTGACCCTAGCCCCATTACAACCAATGAAAAGACCTCATGATACTTGTATGCATGCATGAAATAAATGTTGATTGTTAGAAGAAGAACAAATCTTAGAAAGTATGATTAGGGGAGAATGAGTGAATCAACCCTAAACACTTGAGTGAATAGAGTGCAAACACATCCAGTGAGGGTTTGATGCTCAATTACATGTTTTCACCTACAATCATTACTCTTCATGCAAGTTTGTAAAAATATTTAATAGCTCAATTCAATTGTGGTTTGGCATGGTTGCTAATACCTTTAGCCCTTGTGCATATATGCTTCTTGGACATTGATTTATTTTGACCAAGCAATTGCATTCATGTGGATAGTTGTATATAGGTAGATTGCATTTAGATAGATTTCATTGAATAAATGTTGATACTCTTTGTTCTCTCTTGGTTTAAGCATGAGGACATGCTTGGTTTAAGTATGAGGAGGTTGATAAACCCCATTTGTAGGGTTTATCTTGTATCGATTTTAAGGGGATTTTATCACCTTTTACCCACATTTATTCAATGAAATAGCATGGTTTCATGATTGTCTCCTAATTTGTGCTTAAGTGTGAAAACATGCCTTCTAGGCCCTTAATTGTTTAATCTTGATTTAACTTTGATTCCACTAGATGCCTTGATGTGTTTGTTAAATGATTTCAGATTGGAAAGGCTAAGAATGGATCAAAGGAATGAAGAGGAAAGCATGCAAAGTGGAGAAATCATGGAAAAGCAAGTATTTGGGATAAGATCAACGATGTGCATGCGCAGCAGACGCGCACTCGTGGATTATGAGGTCGCATGGCAACGCGTACGCGCACATGATGCGTACGCGTGGAAGGAAAATTGTCAATTGACACGCACGCGCATTGTACGCATATGCGCCGATGTCCGTACGTGACCCACTTAAAGTGAATCCGCTGGGGGCAATTTCTGGGCTTCCCAGGCTCAAATCCAACTCACTTCTGATGCTATTTAACTCAAGGAATGAAGAGGAATCAATAGACTTTTACACACTAGTTTAGTTTAGTTTAATTTTTGGAGAGAAAGTTAGTTTTAGAGAGAGAAGCTCTTACTTCTCTCTAGGATTAGGATTAGGTTAGATCTAGATTAGGAACTCTTAGATCTAGTTTAATTTCATGCTTTGATTTACTTTTCTTTGTGTAATTCTTCTTCTTCTACCTTTCCTCTCTCTATTTTTTCATTTAATTCTTATTATTATTACTTTTATGTTGATGCACTTTTGTTCTTCTATTTTCCTTTCAATGCAATTTATGATTCATGTTCTTTTATTGTTGAATTGCTTAGTTCATTTTACTTTCCTTTTATGCCTTCTAAGTGTTTGATGAAATGCTTAGTTGGATTTTAGTATAGAATTTTATGCTCTTGGCTTGGGAAGGTAACTTAGGAACTCTTGAGTTACTAATATCCAAGTGATTGACGATTGGGAGCCATTAACTCTAGATCTCACTAATTGATTTGGTGGAGAACTAAGACTTACGGTCTTGGATTGACATAGCTCATTTGACTTTCCTTTATTAGTTAGAGGATGACTTAATGGGGTTGATCCATGCCAATTCTCATGTTGTGGTTAGTGATTAGGATAGAGATCCTTGACCACCAACCTTTGACAAGACCTTTCATAGTTATTAGTTTATTTTCATTGCCATTTACATTTCATGTCTCTTATCTAAAAAAACCCCAAAACACCTCATAACCAATAACAAGACACTTCATTGCAATTCCTAGGGAGAACGACCCGAGGTTCCAATACTTCGGTTTATAAATTTAGGGGTTTGTACTAGTGACAAACAATCTTTTGTATGAAAGGATTATTGTTTGGTTTAGAAACTATACTTGCAACGAGACTTTATTTGTGAATTTCTAAACCGTCAAAAGTCTAATCATCAATATGCCAGCCTGACCTCCTTCCATTCAAATTAACATATCTTGAGCTACACAATTCCAAATGAGGTGATTTTAGTGCCATTATAAAGTAGACATCTAGAGATTTCCATCCTTATATAACACTTTATGGTGGACACTAGAATTGAGGAAGATATTAACCCCGAAAACACAAAGGAGCACAACACATCCCTACAGAGTTACCAACCTGACCTCTTCATCTTCAAAGGAACATAACGTGAGTTGTAGAGATCCAAATGATGTGGTTTTTATGGCGTTGGAAAGATGAAATCCAGAGCTTTCTAACCATATATAACACTTTGTAGTGGACGTTAAATATAAAGGTAAAAAAGGCCATTATTTCAGCTTTACAAACTTGGGCGTGTCACGCCAATTCCTTCCTAAAATGGGCGTGGCATGCCAGTTCTAATGGCCAGAGAGGAAGATTTAGTGTATCATTGAAGGTGTGGCATGACAAGAATGGGCGTGGCATGCTAGATTCACAACACAAAGGGCGTGACACGCCAGGAATGGGCGTGGCATGCCGGGGTATTTGACAAACTGACCTCTTCACCTTCAAATGGGCATAACGTGAGCTACCGAGATCCAAATGCGTTGATTCCAGTGGTGTTAGAAAGCTGACATCCAAGGGTCTCTAATCATATATAAGACCTCATAATGGACCTTCAATTTAAGGTCCAAACAAATCCATCTATTTAGCAGTGCAAAGTGAGTCATACTCCAAAAAGCAAATTCGAGTGGGCATGGCACGCCAACTTCTTCCTGCAGCCTTCAACCTTCAACCAAGCCCACTCCAACTCTCATTCAAGCCACAATTATCAACCAATTATGGCCACAAGAAGCATATAGTATAGTTTATTTTTATTTCAAAGTAATTTGCTTTCAATTTCATTTAAGTTTGTAATTTAGGAGAGCCTATATAAAGGCCTTAGTTTCATAGAATTAGGGCAGGGATCATCTATAATTCTAGACACTCCACTGGGAATGGGTCTTCGTACTCCCTCTTCTCACCCACACTTCTCTTCTCTTCCAATTTCTTACTTGTAAATATTTTAGTTATGAGTTACTAACTCTTTCTATTGGGAAAGAGAACTCTATTGATATTTGATGGAAAGAGAACTCTATTGATATTTGGGTATGGATGGGATATTGTGACATTTAATCAATCTATTATTTGGGTCTATGAGGATGTGTGGTATAATCAGGGAACATGCTTCATCTCCTCTCATGAGCAACTAGACCAAGGAATTGGCTATTGATCAAGATTGGGGAGTGATGAGCGGATAATTTATACCCTTTTTGGCATTATTTTTAGTATGTTTTAGTTAATTTTTATTATATTTTTATTAGTTTTTATTCAAAATCACATTTTTGGACTTTACTATGAGTTTGTATATTTTTCTATGATTTAAGGTATTTTCTGGCTGAAATTGAGGAACCTGAGCAAAAATCTGATTCAGAGGCTGAAAAAGGACTACAGATGCTGTTGGATTCTGACCTCCCTGCACTCGAGGTGGATTTTCTGGAGCTACAGAAGCCCAATTGGTATGCTCTCAATTGCCTTGGAAAGTAGACATCCTGGGCTTTCCAGCAATATATAATAGTCCAAACTGGCGTCCAAAGTCAGCCTAAAACATCTTGGCGTAAAATGCCCAAACTGGCACCAGAATTGGAGTTAAACGCCCAAACTGGCACCAAAGCTGGCGTTTAACTCCAGGAAGAGCCTATTCACGAAAAAGCTTCAATGCTCAGCCCAAGCACACACCAAGTGGGCCCCGAAAATAGATTTTTGCACTATTTGCACTTAGTTACTTATTTTCTGTAAACCCTAGGTTACTAGTTATGTAAAAAACTAACTACTTTTCTCTCTCTAATTTTCGAAAACTAACTACTTAATGAGTCTTAACTTAGTGATCACAGAAAAACACACTAAACTTAGAGGTTTTCTTGCCCTCAAGCAAAAGAAAGGAAAAGAGAGGGATAGGAGGAGAGGCAAATTCGAATGGTGGAGAGATGGGGATGGCCGAATGTGTATTTATAAGTGGAGGGGAGGGATTTCAAAAATTTGAAAAAGATATGATATAAAGATATGATTGGTGAAAGAAAATGGTATAGAATCATTATATGAAAAAGATGAGATTTTTAAATGGAAAAGATATAAAGGAGTTAAATCTGAAAATTTGTTGATGCATCTAAGAATTAAAAGATGATATGATGAGTTGGAAAAGATTTGGAAAGAAATTGAGAAGATAATTGAGTTTTTGAAGAATATTTGGAAATGATTTGAAAGAAAATTGAAAATGGATTTAGAAAATTGTTGAGTTTTTGAAAATTGAAAGTGAATGATGAAAATTTGTAACATGTTTATGCAGAAAATTATGAATCTAAACATGAAAGTTTGAAAAATTTTGAAGTGGAAAGCAAAATCTTCTCCCCCTGTCTTTCTGGCGTTAAACGCCCATATTTTGGCCATTGTGGGCGTTTAACGCCCAGCCAGGTACCCTGGCTGGCGTTAAACGCCAGAAACCCTTTGTCACTAGGCGTTTTTCTGAACGCCCAGGAAGCTGCAAGTATAGCGTTAAACGCCTAGAATGGCACCCATTCTGGCGTTTAACGCCCAAAATGGTATATTTTCTGGCGTTAAATGCCCAGAATGGTATCCATTCTGGCGTTTAATGCCTAAAATACCCCTTACTAGCGTTTTCTTGCCTGTAAGTCCCTTTTCTCTGCTTTTTGCACTGAATCCTTCTGTAACTCTGTGAATTCCTTACAATTTGATGATTAACCTTTGAAGGCAATTTATATTAAACTCCTAAATATAACAAATAACTTGCTAATGGCTGGGTTGCCTCCCAGCAAGTGCTTCTTTATTGTCTTTAGCTGGACTTTGACTGAGCTTTATTCAAGCCTCAGTTTTGAGCATTCTTGCTCAAAATTGCTTTCAAGATAATGTTTGATTCTCTATCCATTAACAATGAACTTTTTGTCAGAGTCAGTATCCTGAAGCTCAACATATCCATATGGTGACACACTTGTAATCACATATGGTCCTCTCTACCGGATTTTAATTTCTCGGGGAATAATCTAAGTCTAGAGTTAAACAACAGAACCTTCTAACCTGGCTCAAAGACTCTAGATGACAATTTCTTGTCTTGCCACCTTTTTGCTTTTTCCTTATAAATTTTTACATTTTCAAAAGCATTGAGTCTGAATTCCTCTAGCTCATTCAACTAGAGCATCTTTTCTCTCCAGCTAACTTAGCATCCAGGTTTAGGAATCTGGTTGCCCAGTAGGCCTTATGTTCTAGTTCCACAGGCAGATGACAGGTCTTGCCATACACAAGCTGGTATGGAGAGGTTCCTATAGGAGTCTTGAATCCTGTTCTGTATGCCCACAGAGCATCATCCAAGCTTTTTGCCCAATCCTTTCTACGAGCAATTACAGTCAGTTCCAGGATTCTTTTTAATTCTCTATTAGAGACTTTAGCCTGCCCATTTGTCTGTGGGTGATATGGTGTTGCTACTTTGTGGCTAATTCCATATCGGACCATAGCAGAGTATAGCTGTTTATTGCATAAATGAGTGCCACCGTCACTAATTAGTACTCTGGGGATGCCAAATCTGCTGAAGATATATTTCTGGAGAAATTTTAGAACGGTCTTAGTATCATTAGTGGGTGTAGCAATTGCTTCTACCCATTTAGATACATAGTCTACTGCCACCAGAATGTAAGTGTTTGAGTATGATGGTGGGAAAGGGCCCATGAAGTCAATTCTCCCTACATCAAATAACTCAATCTCTAAGATCCCTTGTTGAGGAATGGCATAACCATGAGACAGGTTGCCAGCTCTTTGGCAACTGTCACAGTTACGCACAAACTCTCAGGCATCTCTGTGGAGAGTAGGCCAGTAGAACCCACATTGGAGGACCTTAGTGGCTGTTCGCTCACCTCCAAAATGTCCTCCATACTGTGATCCATGGCAATTCCATAGGATCTTCTATGCCTCTTCTCTAGGCACGCATCTGCGGATCATTCCATCTGCACATCTCTTAAGGAGATATGGTTCATCGCATAAGTAGTATTTTGCATCAGAAATTAATTTTTTTGTTTGCACCCTACTGTACTCCTTGGGTATGAATCTCACAGCTTTATAATTTGCAATGTCTGCAAACCATGGTGCTTCCTGAATGGCGAAGAGTTGCTCATCCAGAAAAGTCTCAGAGATCTCAGTAGGAGGGAGGGACGCCCCTGCTACTGGTTCTATCCGAAACAGGTGATCAGCTACCTGGTTCTCTGTCCCTTTTCTGTCTCTTATTTCTATATCAAACTCTTGCAAAAGCAACACCCATATTATGAGCCTGGGTTTTGAATCCTGCTTTGTGAGTAGATATTTAAGAGCAGCATGGTCAGTATACACAATCACTTTTGAACCTACTAAATAAGATCTAAACTTGTCAATGGCATAAACCACTGCAAGCAACTCTTTTTCTGTGGTTGTGTAGTTTTTCTGTGCATCATTTAGAACATGGCTGGCATAGTAAATGACGTGCAGAAGTTTGTTATGCCTCTATCCCAATACTGCACCAATGGCATGGTCACTGGCATCACACATTAGTTCAAATGGTAATGTCCAGTCTGATGCAGAAATCACTGGTGTTGGGACCAGCTTAGCTTTCAGAGTTTTAAACCCCTGCATACACTCTGTGTCAAACACAAATGGTGTGTCAGCAGCTAGCAGATTGCTCCGAGGTTTTGCAATTTTTGAAAAATCCTTTATAAACCTTCTATAGAATCCTGCATGCCCCAGAAAGCTTCTGATTGCCTTAACATTGGCAGGTGGTGGTAATTTTTCAATTACTTCCACTTTAGCTTGATCCACCTCTATTCCCTTATTTGAAATTTTATGCCCAAGGACAATTCCCTCAGTCACCATAAAGTGACATTATTCCCAGTTTAAAACTATGTTGGTCTCTTGACATCTTTTTCAGAACAAGTGCTAAATGGTCAAGACAGGAGCTGAATGAGTTTCCAAATACTGAAAAGTCATCCATGAAGACTTCCAAAAATTTCTCTACCATATCAGAGAAGATAGAGAGCATGCACCTCTGAAAGGTTGCAGGTGCATTGCATAGACCAAAGGGCATCCTTCTGTAGGCAAATACTCCAGAAGGACATGTGAATGTTGTTTTCTCTTGGTCCTGAGGATCTACTGTAATTTGGTTGTAACCTGAATAGCCATCCAAAAAGCAGTAGTATTCATGACCTGCTAGTCTCTCTAGCATCTGGTCTATGAATGGTAAAGAAAAATGATCCTTTTCTGGTGTCTGTATTGAGCCTTCTATAGTCAATACACATACACCACCCTGTAACTGTTCTTGTAGGAACCAGTTCATTCTTTTCATTATGAACTACTGTGATGCCTCCCTTCTTAGGGACAACGTGGACAGGGCTCACCCAGGGGCTATCAGAAATAGGATAAATAATCCCAGCCTCTAGTAGCTTAGTGACCTCTTTCTGCACTACCTCCTTCATGGCTGGATTTATCCGCCTCTGTGGTTGAACCACTGGCTTAGCATCATCCTCCAATAGGATCTTGTGCATGCATCTTGCTGGGCTAATGCCCTTAAGATCACTTATGGACCATCCAAGAGCTGTCTTGTGTGTCCTCAGCACCTGAATTAGTGCTTTCTCTTCCTGTGGATTTAAAGCAGAGCTTATGATCACCAGAAAAGTGTCACCTCCTCCCAGAAATGCATATTTTAGGGATGGTGGTAGTGGTTTGAGCTCGGGTTTAGGAGGCTTATCCTCTTCCTGATGAATTTTCAGAGGTTCTTTTATTTCCTCTGGTTCCTCCAGATCAGGCTGAACATCTTTAAAGATGTCCTCTAGCTCTGATTCGAGACTCTCAGTTATGTTGATCTCTTCCACCAAGGAGTCAATAATATCAGCGCTCATGCAGTCATTTGATGTGTCTGGATGCTGCATAGCTTTGACAGCATTTAACTTGAACTCATCCTCATTGACTCTCAGGGTCACTTCCCCTTTTTGGACATCAATGAGAGTTTGTCCAGTTGCTAGGAAAGGTCTTCCTAGAATGAGAGTTGTACTCTTGTGCTCCTCCATTTCCAACACTACAAAGTCAGTGGGAAAGGCAAATGGCCCAACCTTGACAATCATGTCCTCAATTATGCCTGATGGGTATTTAATGGAGCTATCAGTAAGTTGAAGACATATCCGGGTTAGTTTAACTTCTTCAGTCAAGCCAAGCTTTCTGATAGTGGATGCATGTATTAGGTTGATACTTGCTCCAAGGTCACATAGAGATGTCTTGGTACAAGCACCCTCTAATGTGCATGGTATCATAAAGCTTCCTGGATCTTTAAGCTTCTTTGGTAAGCTTTTCAGAATGACTGCACTGCATTCTTTAGTGAGAAAAAACTTTTTCAGTTTCTCTCCAATCCTTCTTATGACTTAAGATCTCTTTCATGAACTTAGCATAAGAGGGTATTTACTCAAGTGCCTCTGCAAACGGGATCTTTATTTCAAGAGTCCTGAGGTAGTCTGCAAAGCGGGCAAATTGTTTATCCTGTTCCGCTTGGCGGAGTTTCTGAGGATAAGGCATCTTGGCTTTATACTCTTCAACCTTAGTTGCTGCAGGTTTATTCCCTACAGTAGTGGTTGGAGAAGCCTTCTTAGAGGGGTTACTATCAGCACTTGCAGGTGTCTGATCCCTCATTGGCGTTTGAACGCCAGAACTGGGTAGGGAATGGGCGTTTAATGCCAACTTTTCTCCCTTTTCTAGTGTTTGAACGCCAGAAGTGAGCATCCACTGGGTGTTTGACGCCAATCTTTCACCCTTTTCTGGCGTTTGAATGCCAGAATTATTCCTCTCCGGGCTCTTGCTGTCCTCAGAGGGATTTTGGGCAGTGGTTTGGTCATCCTCTGTCAGTTATTCCTTTCTTGGCTTTTTGCTACTTTGAGCTGAATTATTCAATGTCTTCCCACTCCTTAGTTGAACAGCTTGGTATTCTTCTGTTATCTGTTTAGATAGCTGCTGTCTTGTCTGATTCAATTGTGCTTCTATATTCTTGTTAGCATTTTTAGTGTCTTGGAGCATCTCTTTAAATTTTGCTAATTGTTTTGTCATAAAGAGTAATTGCTGATTAAGTTCGACAATCTGTTCTTGAGGATTAGGATCAGTAGTTACTGTCCTAGCCTCTTCTTTTATAGAGGACTCACTGCTTGAGTACATATGTTGATTTCTAGAAACCGTATCTATGAGTTCTTGAGCTTCTTCAATCGTCTTTCTTATGTGTATAGATCCACCAGCTGAGTAGTCTAGAGACATTTGAGCTCTTTTTGTAAGCCCATAGTAAAAGATGTCTAACTGTACCCACTCTGAAAACATTTCAGAGGGGCATTTTCTTAGCATCCATCTGTACCTTTCCCAGGCATTATAAAGAGATTCATGATTATCTTGTTTAAAGCCTTGGTTGTCCAGCCTCAGCTGTGTCATCCTTTTTGGAGGGTAAAATTGATTCAGGAATTTGTCTGATAACTGTCTCCATGTTTTTATGCCTAGCTTGATCTTTTACAGCAAATGGAAACAGTAATAATCTATAGACATCCCGATCTACTTCTTTATCACGTACTATGTCAGCAATTTGTAAGAACTGTACCAGAAACTTAGTAGGTTCTTCCTGTGAAAGACCGGAATACTGGCAATTTTGCTGCACCATGATGATGAGCTGAGGATTTAGCTCAAAACTGCTTGCTTTGATGGGAGGTATACAGATGCTACTCCCATATGCAGCTGTAATGGGGTTAGCATATGACCCCAGAGTCCTTTTGGACTGCTCATTTCCACTTAGGTCCATGATGGAGAAAGGCAGATGATGTGGATTGTAAATAAAATATATTTTTGTTTTTTTTTGTTTTTTTAATACTGAAATTAAAATAAAATAATATAAAATAATTGAAAAATTGAATATAAGTTCGAAAATTAGAAGAAAAGGAAATAAAAGCAAATTAAAAACTAAATTAATTAAAAAGATTTTGGAAAAAGAATGCTTAGTTAATTTCGAAATATGAAAGAGAAAAGTAGTTAGGTGAATTTTTTTTGAAAAAGATTTTGAAATTCGCAATCAAAAAGACATGATAGAAAATTATTTTGAAAAAGATATGATAGAAAAGATATGATTGAAGAAATTAAAAAGATTTGATTTTTGAAAAAGATTTGAAAAAATCAATTTTTGAAATTAGAATTTTGTCATGACTAAAAAAAGATATGATTTTGAAAATCTTTGACTAATTTAATGCAAAATTTCGAAATTTATGAGAAAAATAAGGAAAAGATATTTTTTTGATTTTTGAATTTTAATGAGGAAAGAGAAAAACAAAAAAATGACACTAAACTTAGAAATTTTAGATCAAAACAAAGAGAACAAACAAGAAAACTTTGAATGTCAAGATGAACACCAAGAACACTTTGAAGATTAAGTTGAACACCAAGAACAAATTTTTGAAAAATTTTTAAGTAAATAAAAGTACAATGGACACCAAACTTAAAATTTTTAGAAAATCAAACACTAATTTTCGAAAATTTGAAGGAAAACACAAAGAAGACACCAAACTTAGAATTTTTAAAGATCAAGAAAGAACTAAGAACATGCAAATTTGAAAAATTGAAAGAAAATAAAAGCATGCAATTGAAACCAAACTTAAAATATGAAACTAAACTCAAATAAAAGACTCAAATTTAGTGACTCTAAACCAACAAAAATAAATTATTCCTAATCTAAGCAATAAGATAAACCGTCAGTTGTCCAAACTCAAACAATCCCCGACAACGGCACCAAAAACTTGGTGCACGAAATTACAATCACACATTTGCAATTCCACACAACTAACCAGCAAGTGCACTGGGTCGTCCAAGTAATACCTTACGTGAGTAAGGGTCGATCCCACAGAGATTGTCAACTTGAAGCAAGCTATGGTTATCTTGTAATTCTTAGTCAGGATATCAGTAATGATTCTTAGTTTTAATTGTAAAAAGTAAAAGAACATGAAATAAATACTTGTTATGCAGTAATAGAGAACAAGTTGAGGTTCCGGAGGTACTCTGTCTTCTGAATCTCTACTTTCCTACTGTCTTCTTCTTTACACACACAAGGCTCCTTCCATGGCAAGCTGTATGTTGGTGGATCACCGTTGTCAATGGCTACCATCTGTCTTCTCAGCGAAAATGGTCCAAATGCGCTGTCAGCGCACGATTAATCATCTGTCGGTTCTCACTCATGTTGGAATAGGATCCATTGATCCTTTTGCGTCTGTCACTATGCCCAGCACTCGTGAGTTTGAAGCTCGTCACAGTCATCCCTTCTCAGATCCTACTCGGAATACCACAGACAAGGTTTAGACCTTCCGGATCTCAGGAATGGTCGCAAATAATTCTAGCCTATACCACGAAGGTTCTAATCTTAGATTAGAAACCCAAGAGATATGCACTCAAGCTATTGCAAATAGAACGGAGGTGGTTGTCAGCACGCGTTCATAGGTGAGAATAATGATGAGTGTCACGGATCATCACATTCATCAGGTTGAAGTGCGAGTGAATATCTTAGAATAGAAACAAGCGTGATAGAAATGAAAACAGTAGTAATTGCATTAATTCATTGAGACACAACAGAGATCCTCACCCCCAACCATGGGGTTTAGAGACTCATGCCGTCAGAAATACAATATGAAATGTGTAAAGTGTCATGAGGTGTGTAAATACCATAGCAAAAGGTCCTATTTATAGAAAACTAGTAGCCTAAGGTTTATAGAAATGAGTAAATGATGCAGAATCCACTTCCGGGCCCACTTGGTGTATGCTTGGGCTAAGCATTGAAACTTTCACATGTAGAGACTTTTCTTAGAGTTAAACGCCAGCTTTTGTGCCAGTTTGGGCATTTAACTCCAGCTTTTATGCCAGTTCTGATGTTTTGACGCCAGAATTTTTATGCTGACTTGGAACACCGGTTTGGGCTATCAAATCTCGGGCAAAGTATGGACTATTATCTATTGCTGGAAAGCCTAGGATGTCTACTTTCCAACGCAATTGAGAGCGCACCAATTGGGCTTCTGTAGCTCCAGAAAATCCACTTCGAGTGTAGGGAGGTCAGAATCCAACAGCATCTGCAGTCCTTTTTCAGCTTTCAGCTCAGATTTTTGCTCAGGTCCCTCAATTTCAGCCAGAAAATACCTGAAATCATAGAAAAACACACAAAATAATTATAAAGTCAAGAAATGTGATTTTTATTTAAAAATAAATAAAAATATAATAAAAACTAACTAAAACATACTAAAAACTACCTAAAAACAATGCCAAAAAGCGTATAAATTATCCGCTCATCAACCTGACAGAAATTTTCGAAAAAGAAGAAGACATGGCCGAACCTAATAACAACGGTGGAGATGCAAGGAAGATGCGTGGTGACTTTATTGCACCCTCTTCTGACTTCTGTGGAAGGAGCATCTCAATTCCTGCAATTGGAGCAAACAACTTTGAGCTTAAGCCTCAATTAGTTTCTCTAATGCAGCAGAATTGCAAGTTTCATAGGCTTCCATTTGAAGACTCTCATTAGTTCTTAGCTGAATTCTTGTAAATCTGTGACACTGTTAAGACCAATGGGTTAATCCTGAGGTCTACAGACTTATACTTTTCCCCTTTGCTGTAAGAGACAGAGCTAGGACATGGTTGGACTCACAACCTAAAGAAAGCCTGAACTCTTGGGAAAAGTTGGTCAATGCCTTCTTAGCCAAATTCTTTCCACCTCAAAAATTGAGCAAGCTTAGAGTGGAAGTCCAAACTTTGAGACAGAAGGAAGGTGAATCCCTCTATGAAGCTTGGGAAAGATACAAGTAATTGATCAAAAGGTGTCCTTCTGACATATTTTCTGAATGGAGCATCATATGTATATTATATGATGGTCTGTCTGAATTGTCCAAGATGTCATTGGACCACTCTGCTGGAGGATCTCTTCATCTGAAGAAGACACCTACAGAAGCCCAGGAACTCATTGAAATCGTTGCAAATAACCAGTTCATGTACACTTCTAAAAGAAACCCTATGAATAATGGGACAACTCAGAAGAAAGGAGTTATTGAGATTGATACTCTGAATGCTATATTAACTCAGAATAAAATATTGACTCAGCAAGTCAATATGATTTCTCAGAGTCTGACTGAAATGCAAGCTGCATCAGGTAGTACTAAAGAAGCCTCCCCTGAAGGAGAAGCTTATGACCCTGAGAATCCTGCAATGGAAGAGGTGAATTACATGGGAGAATCCTATGGAAACACCTATAATTCCTCATGGAGGAATCATCCAAATTTCTCATGGAAGGATCAACAGAAGACTAATCAAGGCTTCAATAATAATAATGGTAGGAGAAATAGGTTTGGCAATAGCAAGCTTTTTCCATCATCTTCTGAGCAACAGACAGAGAATTCTAAGCAGAGCCTCTCTGACTTAGCAACCATAGTCTCTGATCTATCTAAGACCACTCTTAGTTTCATGACTGAAACAAGGTCCTCCATCAGAAATTTGGAGGCACAAGTGGGTCAACTGAGTAAAATAGTGGCCAAAACTCCTCCTAGTAGTCTCCCAATAAATACAGAAAGAATCCAAAAAGAGAGTGCAAGGCTATCAATATACCCAACATGGCCGAACCTGGAGAGAGTCAAAAGGCAGTGATTTCCAGTGAGAAAGACCTCAATGGACGTCCACAGGCCACTAAGGAGTTCCCTAATGAGGAACCAAAGGAATCTGAGGCTCATACAGAGACCATAGAGATTCCACTGAACTTACGGTTGCCATTTATGAGCTTTGATGAGTATTCTTCCTATGAAGATGATGAAGATATTATTGAAGAGCAAGTTGCTCAGTATCTAGGAACAATCATGAAGCTGAAGGCCAAGTTATTTGGTAATGAGAGTTGGGAGGATGAGCCTCCATTGCTCATCAATGAACTGAATGCTTTGGTTCAACTGAAATTACCTCAGAAGAAACCAGATCCTGGAAAGTTCTTAATACCTTGCATCAGAGGCACCATGCCCTTTAAAAAGGCTCTGTGTGACCTTGGTTCAAGTATAAACCTCATGCCACTCTTTGAAATGGAGAAACTAGGGATCTTTGAGGTAAAAGCTGCTAAATTCGCACTAGAATTAGCAGACAAATCAAGGAAACATGCTTATAGAGTTGTAGAGGATGTATTAGTAAATGTTGAAGGCCTGTACATCCCTGTTGATTTTATAATCCTAGACACTGGAAGGGATGAGGATGAATCCATTATCCTTGGAAGACCCTTCTTAGCCACAGCAAAAGCTGTGATTGATGTGGACAGAGGAGAGTTGGTCCTTCAATTGAATGAGGACTACCTTGTGTTTAAAGCTCAAGGATCTTCCTCTGTAACCATAGAGAGGAAGCATGAAAAGTATCTCTCAATACAGAGTCAAATAGAGTCCACACACACAACTTTTAAGTTTGGTGTTGGGAGGCCAACATCAAGCTCCGAGTCTCTATGAAGCTCTCTAAGAGCTCACTATCAAGCTATTGATATTAAAGAAGCGCTTTTTGGGAGGCAACCTAATGTTATTTAATTATATTTATTTATTTTCTATTGTTATTTTATGTTTTCTTTAGGTTGATGATCATGTGAAGTCATAAAAACAACTGCAAAATTAAAGCAGAATGAAAAACAGCATCAAAAATAGTACACCTTGGAGGACAGACTTGCTGGCATTTAAACGCCAGTAAGGATAGCAGAATGGGCGTTCAACCCCCAACCTGGCAGCATTCTGGGCGTTAAACGCCAGAATGGGTAGCACTCTGGGCGTTTAACACCAGAAAGGGCTGTCTGGCATCTGGCTGGCATTAAACACCAAAAATGGGCAGTAGACTGGCGTTTAACTCTAGGAAAGGTAGTAGAGCTGGCGTTTAACGCCAGAAATGGGCAGCAGACTGGCGTTTAACGCCAGGAAAGGTAGCAGAGCTGGCGTTAAATGCCAGGATTGGCACACAATGGGCGTTTGAACGCCAAAATGGTGTAGGGAGCAGAAATCCTTGGCACCTCAAGATCTGTGGACCCCACAAGATCCCCACCTACCCCACCTCTTCTTCTCTCCTCTTCACACCTTTCCATAACACTCTTCCCCAAATACCCTTGACGAATCCCATCAATAACTCTTCCCCAAATACCCTTCACATATCAAATCCTAACTTCTTACCTATATTCTCTTCACCACTCACATCCATCCATCATAAACCCCACCTACCTCACCATTCGAATTCAAACCATTTCCCTCCCAAACCCACCCATTCATGACCGAATTCCCTCTCTCTCTTACCCTATAAAGACCCCTCTTTACTACCTTCAATATCACATATCATACACACTAGTACCCCCTTGGCCGAAACCAATACTACCCTCCATCTCCTCCATTTCTTCTTCTTCTACTTCTTTCTTTCTTCTTTTGCTCGAGAACGAGTAAACCTTTTAAGTTTGGTGTGGAAAAAGCTCTGCTTTTCTATTTTTCCATAACCACTAATGGCACCTAAGGCCGGAGAAACCTCTAGAAAGAGGAAAGGGAAGGCAATTGCTTCCACATCCGAGTCATGGGAGATGGAGAGATTCATCTCAAAGGTCCATCAAGACCACTTCTATGAAGTTGTGGCCAAGAAAAAGGTGATCCCTGAGGTCCTCTTCAAGCTCAAAAAGAGTGAATATCCGGAGATACGACATGAGATTCAAAGAAGAGGTTGGAAAACTCTCACCAACCCCATTCAACAAGTCAGAATCTTAATGGTTCAAGAGTTCTATGATAATGCATGGATCACTAAGAACCATGACCAAGGTGTGAACCCGAACCCAAAGAATTGGCTCACAATGGTTCGGGGAAATTACTTGGATTTCAGTCCAGATAATGTGAGGCTAGCATTCAACTTGCCAATGATGTAAGGAGATCCTCACCCTTTCACTAGAAGGGTCAACTTTGATCAAAGGTTGGACCAAGTTCTCATGGACATCTGTATGGAAGGAGCTCAATGGAAGAGAGACTCAAGAGGCAGGCCGGTTCAATTAAGAAGGCTTGACCTCAAGCCCGTGGCTAGGGGATGGTTGGAGTTCATCCAATGCTCTATCATTCCTACTAGCAACCGGTCTGAAGTTATGATAGACTGGGCTATCATGATCCATAGCATCATGAATGGAGAGGAAGTAGAAGTACATGAGATCATATCCCTAGAACTCTACAAGGTGTCAGATAAGCCCTCTACTTTGGCAAGGTTAGCCTTCCCTCATCTCATCTGTACCCTATGCAATTCAGCTGGAATTGTCATAGAGGAAGACATCCTCATTAAAGAGGACAAGAGAAGGATGGAGCAAACAAGAGAGCCCACTCATGGACCTCAACAAGAGCATGAGGAAATTTCTCATCAAGAAATCCCTGAGATGCCTCAAGGGATGCACTTTCCTCCACAAAACTATTGGGAGCAAATCAACACCTCCTTAGGAGAATTGAGTTCCAACATGGGGCAACTAAGGATGGTGCACCAAGAGCACTCCATTATCCTCCATGAAATTAGAGAAGACCAAAAGGCCATGAGAGTGGAGCAACAAAGGCAAGGAAGAGACGTAGAGGAGCTCAAGCACTCCATAAGATCTTCAAGAGGAAGAACTAGCCGCCATCACTAAGGTGGACCCGTTCTTTAATTTCCTTGTTCTTTATTTTCTATTTTTCGTTTCCTATGCTTTATGTTTTATCTATATTTGTGTCTTCATTACATGATCATTAGTGTCTAGTGTCTATATCTTAAAGCTATGAATGTCCTATGAATCCATCACCTTTCTTAAATGAAAAATGTTTTTAATTGCAAAAGAACTAGAAATGCATGATTTCAAATTCTATCTTGAAATTAGTTTGATTATTTTGATGTGGTAGCAATACCTTTTGTTTTCTGAATGAATGCTTGAACAATGCATATTTTTTAATTTGTTGTTTATGAATGTTAAAATTGTTGACTCTTGATAGAATAATGAAAAAGGAGAAATGTTGTTGATAATCTTGTTTTGTGAGTCACTATTATGATTGTTTTGTGAGTCTCTATTACTGTGATATACTGCTGTGGAAATTGTTCTTGGCTATTTTAAACATTTTTCAGTCGAAGATGTATGCCATGATTAAGGGGGAGGGAATTGCTAACATTGAGGGGGAGTAATACACGCTTTGGACGGTCATCAAAGGGAAGTGCTCTCAACCCATTTCAATTAATTTTAAATTCTACTATCCTCTTTTATCATGTTTATCATCAAGGGAGAGATTGTTAAGCCTATTTTGATTTTGGGCTAACTTTTGATGACAAACATTATTTGGGTCAAAAGCCCAATTGTGGTTTAATATGTGTTTTGAGTTATGCAGGCCCAAGTGTTCAAGTTCATGTTGCAGCCCAAGCTAGCATAGCTTCAGCTAATTAACATACTACAGATCCAACACCTTAGTCCATAGTGTATCAGCTCCATGTATTTGAATGAGTAATCAAATAAGCCAAGAGAGAGAGCACCGAATGGTACTGGAGGGAAACAAAAATAAGAAAAAGCAAGAAGGTCATTTGGCATCACTCAAGGAAAGCTGTAATACCAAGACAAAACACAAAGACAGCTGGGGACACTCTCACTGCAAGGACATTAGTAAAGCTGAATTCAGATAGTGGGAGAGCAAAACACAAAAATTATAAGAATGCAGAAGCAAGGAGCAGCTCTTCGTATAGCAGAGATAATGGAGCAGAAGGAAAAAGGAATGCATGCCCAGGAAGAAAGCAAAGCAAAGGACCACAGAGGTGGTGAACGGGCTCCTCATCAAGCAGAGGTAGTGGAGCAACATGAAGAAAGACTACATGCCAGCAGTGACAGCTTGATGAGGGAAAATCGATTCCACACAAACTAACCGGCAAGTGTACCAGGTCGCATCAAGTAGTAAAACTCACGAAAGTGAGGTCGATCCCACAGGGATTGATGGATTAAGCAACTTTAGTTTGGTGATTAGTCTAGTTAAGCTAATATTGATGAATTGAGTGAAATTGGATTGATAGAAAATAAATTTGCAAGAAATCTAAAGTGTAGAATGTAAAGAGCTTGAAAAGTAAATGGCAAGAAGCTTAAATAACTGAAACTTAAAGTGCAATAAATTAAGAGAATTGAATCTTAAATTGAAAGGAATGTAAATAACTGAATCTCAAAGTGCATGAAAGTAAAGGTGCAGAAATTTAAAAGGCACGAAAACTTAAATTGCATGAATTGTAAGGGGAATTGGGTGCAGGAAACTAAAACAGAAATGGATAATGTAAATTACAGTGAAATAGGAGAGATCTAAGTTGAAGAGATTCAAGGAAAGTGATTCATCAAGGATTGGAGATATCATAATCCTTCATGAATCAAATGGATCTCAACTCCTTTATCAATCATATGGGTAAATCTATAGCAGATTGAAATTGATTGGATCCCAATTCCTTGATAATCTAATCTCTCTAATCACAATCAATCTTGCCAATTCCTTGATCCAATTGACATGAGAAGAGGTTATGTGCATTTCTCTCATCCATAAGCCACACTAACTCTCAGGATCTCAACTACTCCCGAATAGTGTTGATCAAGAGAGTAGTGAAGGATAGAGCTCTAATTCTAATGTAAGTGATTTCCCTTCTGAGGCTCACACCCACATTCAACTGAATTAAACCCCCTTACAGAATGAGTAATTCTCAATCAAAACAGAAGATATCCTATAGCTACCCAATTTAATTGAAAAGAAGAAGAATTTCATTGATTCACGGAGATTACAATAGAGTTCCTCCCCCTAATAAATTTTGGGGTTTAGTTCATCATTACTCTAATACAGAACAGAAAACATAAAGTGCAGAACATGAAAAACAGAAGGAAAATACAATGAAATTTTAGTGCAGAGTTTCCCAATTTGGGTCCCTCCCTTTCTAGCCTTTCCGATCTGCTAGCTAAAAACTCCATAATGAAATCAAATTCTCTTCTATTTATAGACTCTCCAATTCAGTCTTCAAGTAATTGGATTGGGCTTTTTTGCCTTCGTTGATGCAGGTCATAATGGGTCCATATTGGTACTTCAATGCAGCTTTAGGAGAACGTAGCATTCTCAAATATAGCGCAACGCTCATTCATCGACGCGAAGGCGTCTCCTGCGCGTGCGCGTCCTTGCTCGCTGATAAACCACTATTTTATGGTTTATATTGTGCTCAATTGAGTGATTTTTATCAAGTCTTTGCACACTTATTCATACTAATCGCATGTTTTACATTTTCCTTCCTGATTTTGTGCTATGATTGAAACCATGTTTCTTTGACCTTAACTTTATTAATTTTAATCCTCCCTTTATACCATTCGATGCCGTGATATATGTGTTAAGTGATTTCAGAGATTACAGGGCAGGAATGGCTCAGAGGATGGAAAGGAAGCATGCAAAAGTGGAAGGAATACAAGAAGTTGAAGGAACTGCTAAGTTGTCCAGCCTGACCTCTTCGCACTCAAATGGTCATAACTTGAGCTACAGAGGTCCAAATGAGGCGGTTCCAGTTGTGTTGGAAAGCTAACTTGAGAAGACGACCCGAGGTTTAAATACTTCAGTTATAAATTTTATTGGGTTTTGTTACTTGTGACAACAAAATTTTTGTACGAAAGGATTCTCTGTTGGTTTAGAAACTATACTTATAACGCGATTATTTTTATAAAAATTTCTTTACTAGCAAGAATCTAATCGTCAAAATGGCGCCGTTGCCGGGGAATTGCAAACGTGTGCCTTATTATTGATTATTGTAAATATTTTATTTTGCTTGTTTATTTGCTTTTATTTTTGTTTTTAATTTTTATTAGCTACTATGAGTTCTCACCCCCGTCGCTTTGAGTTTGGTTCTAATGTTGTTGAAAGGAATGGAAGCTATAACAGGAACATGCATCAAGGTCGAAACAATCAAAGATGGAAGGAGCCACAAGGATCTGATCAACCTTTTCGGCAACAACACCTTCCAAGATACCATGGACAATGACCATCCTACAATGCATGCCAAGACAATAGTTATGGTTGACCCTTTCATGACAAACTACCTCCACCAAATTACTATGGTCAGGAGCTATTCCGAGATGCATACCAAGATGATAGATATGGTAGACCCCCTTGTAGTTACCAGCAAGCCCCATCATATGCCAATGAACCACCTCCTCAACATAGCTTTGAACCACCATACTCACAAGCCACCTACAACCATTCACCTCCATTAGACCCTAACCCTTACCCACCCTAATTCCAATCCAATTACCCCCAAGAACCACCACTTCCATATACACCATGTCCATATCCATCGACCCAAGAATCACAGGCTCGCCTCAAGGAAACAGTAGATCAATTTCATGCAACCCTTCATCAACTGGAGCAAGTAATAAATCGATTACCTTCCAGACGTTCGGACACTCAAGGAACCCCATGACTTCATGTGGAGAATCTAATGAAGAACGTAGCATGAAGGAGACACTAGAAGCTCCGGTGGACAATAAGGAGCATGACTTTGCATTGGAACAAGTAGAGGAAGCCGAGATTATCAAAGAAGAAGAACTGGTCGAAGACTTAGGAGATGCAGAATGTCCATGGGAAAGCCCAGTCATAGAGCCCCCTTCTAAGGAGTTTGAATTTGATGTTGAGGAGGGTGTAAAACCTCCAAGGCATATCATGGTTGAAAACTTTGAAAGGGATGATCAAGAGATGGATTCAATCATTGATGAATTCTTATCTACATTTGAATCCTCTCCCATTAGACTTGACATGGAGATTAAAGAAGAAGAAGCACAACCTCCCATGCCCTTGGTGAACAATGAAGAAGAGATCGAATTGGAAGAAAGCTACCAAGAGGAAGAGGTTGATATTGAAGAAGCTTGTAAAAAGGTGGAAGTTGTTAAGGAAGAGCTCAAGGGAATGGAGCTAGAAATCACCTTGCCAATGTTGTTGGAGACCTCTCCCCCAAAGCCATCACCATCCATCCCTTCATTCAAGTGGGTAAATCTTTCATCTCTAAGCTTAATTAGCGCACTTGAATATGCTTTGCTCGAGACGGATGGGCAACTTAGAGCTCTTTGTGGCTATAAGAGCAAGCGGGAGATGGTTAGTAATCGGAATTGTCATGCAAGGTTCAATATGGTTGCATGCTCCAAATTGAAGTATAAGGGTTGGTATAATTCTCAAATGAATGGGTCTAGGAAATTGTTTGGATGTCTCCGTGAGAATTTCGACTGTTCACCACCCACGTGGAAAAATGATGATCAACAAGAAGATGGGTGCAAAAGCAAGGTTTGGAACCCCGGAATTCATTCCAGCAATCAACACTCTTGGGGCCTTGTCACTTGCTTTAACTTGCTTGAAGGCTTTATTCAACTAGTGTGGGATCCCAGAGGCTATTTGAATTGCAAACATTGGTGGAGATTCCTAGATGAGTTCAAGCATAAGCCACCATGACAGGGAGCTCACCAAATGTCCAACTTAAGGACTTTAACTAAAAGTGCTAGGTGGGAGACAACCCACCATGGTATGATCATTCCGTTTCAGTCTTAGTTTTATTTTACTTTATTCTATTTAATTTTTTTTAATGACTCTTCTCATAATATCTGCATATAGTTGCATTAAAAAAATGCACGCGACGCGTAAGCATCGCTGACGCGTCCGCGTCACAGGTGCGTTCTGAAGAAAAGAGAAGTGAACAGAAAGTCACGCGAAAGCGTGGCTGGAGGCGTGCCTTAGGCACAAATATGCCCACGTGACCGCGTCAATGACGCGTCCGCGTAATTTTAAAAAATAAGTGCCTCCCACGCGAACGTGTGGCCCTACAAAATCGACGTAAAGAGGTGTTTGGCAGTAAGTTATGATGGAGCTGGGTTGGACTCGTGCTAGAAGCACAAGCCCTCCCACGTGAACGCGTGCCCCACGCGTCCGCGTCGTTTTTCAAAGTATGGCCATTCACGCGATCGCGTCACCCACGCGCATGCGTCACCATGACTTTTGGCAAAATGCATTTAAAACAGAGAGTTGTGTGTACGCGAGGCTACACTCGTGCCACTAGCACAAATCAAGTCACGCGTCCGCATGCCCCACGCGTTCGCGTCATTTGAGAATATCGCCAACCACACAAACGCATTGATGACAAGTCATCTTAGCCTAGTTTCACTAGTTTTTTTCTTTGTTTTTATTTGGTATTATGCACTTTCTTGCATTCTAAGTAAGTAATTTGGAATGGAAATGCATGGTTTCTTTGAATCAAACAACCACCATTTAATTGATGCTAAATCATAAGGTTTAAGCTACATTTAATTGAGTTTTAATGATTTATAAGCCTTGTGAATGTGGTGATACTTTGATTGGTAGTTTTGATTTCTTGTAGGTGAAGAAAAGAAGAAAAGAAGAAAGCGTGGCTTAAGAAGTGTGGCCCAAGAAGGAAAATAGTGTGGCAAAGGAAATGAGGAAGCGTGGCATAATGAAGGAGGAAAGCCACAGTGCCTCCCCAAGAGCTCAGTGCTCTCCAAAGGAGCACAACAATGAACCAAGGAGGCACGGCTTCAATGCTCTGCTCCCCTTGTGAGCTGAGCACAATTTGAAGCCAAGAAACAAGGAATGGAAAAACAATGCTCAGCTCACCAAGGGAGCATTATCGGGCATTCATCAAAAGAAATTCAAGGAAATTGTTTGCCAAATGCCTTCTCCAAGGGTCGAACCAAGAACCAAAGGGGAGTGGGGGAGCGCTACTTACAAGGAAAATAAGCCAAGAATTGGCCAAAAGCATCCTCCAAGGTTCGAACCAAGCACCTCAAGGAAGAGAGGAGAGAGAAGCGCTACTTCCCTCACAAAGAAAAGAAACCAGCGTGCATTCCTCAAGGTTCGAACCAAGGACCTTCCTTGGAAGCTCCAATGCTCAGCTCACTTGGAGAGCAGAGCACTACTCATGAGCATGCTTGACACGGTCCAGGGAAGGAAAGCGTGCAACAATTGACACGGACCAATGAAGGCAAGGCGCAACATTTGACACGGCCAGGGAGCAAGACATGCACACAAGGCCCCAATGCTCAGCTCACCTTGTGAGCATAGCATTCCCCTGGTGCCTTCCCCAGCCTAGCACGCTACGCAAGACTCCCCACACAAAGCTTCAATGCTCAGCTCCCCACTTGAGCTGAGCATCCTCCTGGGAGCAAATTTTCACATGGACTGAAAATTCAATTAAAAATCCAATTTAATTCATTTCTTCACCAAATCAAAAGCCCATCCAAATTCCAAAATCCAAGAATAGAAAGTGTATAAATAGGAGCTAGTTTGATGTAATTAGGACCTCTAGACTTTACTTTGATTTTTCTTTGAACTTTCATTTTTCATTTTGAGCTTTTACTTTTGAATTTAGATCTTAGAGAATTGGGAAGGGGAATTAATCTCTCTTCTTCCTTGTTCTTGCTTGAGCACCTTTACTTTTCTTGCTTTGGATCTTGGGTGAAGAATTAAAGAACTTCTGTTTCAATCTCACCTTGAGATCTCTTGTTTACTTTCTCTGCATATATGAATTTCAATTTCTGTTTACTTTACTGCTTCATCTTCTACTCTCTCTGCAATTTGCTTTTCTTTACTTCTTTTGCAATTGTTCTTGTTGGATCAAGGAAGGATTTGAGATCAAGACTTGTTATCTAGTCTCTTCCACCCCTGAGATCTTCAACCATCTTTTACATTGCTGCAAATTAAGCACCAATCACTTTCTGTTTTTAAACTCTTCAAGCATTTTCACTTTTCTGTTTGAGACCTACTTCAATTCAATTCATCCTCTACTTTACTGTTTAATGAAATTTACTTGTTCTTGTTTAAATTCTGCAATCTCAGCTCCCAATTCCTTTTATAATTCAAGCAATTTACATTTCTTGCACTTTAAGTTTCAGCCATTTACATTTCTTGCAATCTAAGTTTCTGCAATTTACATTACTTGCACTTTAAGATTCTGCTTATTTACTTTCCTGCTTTTTAATTTACTGCATTTTACCCCTCTCCCTTTACATTTCAAGCAATTTAGTTTCTGCCAATTGCAAACAACTCAACCAATACTTGATTCGCTTGACTAAATCAACAACTAAACTAAAATTGTTCAATCCTTCAATCCCTGTGGGATCGACCTCACTCATGTGAGTTATTATTACTTGATGTGACCCGGTACACTTGCCCGTGAGTTTCGTGTTGGATCGTTTTCCACACATCATGTTTTTGGCACCGTTGCCGGGGATTGATTAGATTGACAATGATTAAGTGAAGTGGAGATTTAGATCTAGCACTTTTTATTTTCTATTTCTTTGACTTTTTAACTAACACACTAACTGTTTGAATTTTTGCTTAAGCTAACTAAAATTTTACACCAGTAATGGGTTTTGTGTGATTCTTTTTGTTTTGATTGTATGTTAGGTACAAGGAGAGTCATACCCACTTTTTGTGAACAAGACGAGAGAACTCTTAGAAGGTTAAGAAGAGCTGAAAGAGGGAAAAACATTGTGGGAGAAGAAGAGTCTGAAGAAGAATTCCAGGAGATGGAAGAATAGTCAAATAATCCACCAAATCCACAAGGAGGAGCAGCCAATAACAACAAAAATCCACCACAGAGGAGAGTTTTGGCTTCCTATACATTTGTAAATCCTAGACATTGTGGGAGTAGCATTCTTACCCCAAATGTTAATGTAAATAACTTTGAACTAAAGCCACAACTCATCACCTTGGTTCAAAATAATTGTTCTTATGGAGGAGGGCCACTTGAAGATCCAAATCAACACTTGTCTACTTTCTTGAGGATTTGTGACACTGTCAAAACGAATAGAGTGCATCCGGAAATCTACAAGCTGCTATTATTTCCATTCTCTCTCAGAGACAAAGCTACTCAATGGTTGGAATCTTTCCCAAGGGACAGCATAGACAACTGGGATGATTTAGTGAGCAAGTTCCTTGCCAAATTTTACCCACCTCAGAGGGTTATTAGATTGAAGACTGAGGTACAAACATTCACACAAATGGATGCTGAACCTTTGTATGAGGCATGGGAACGATACAAGGCTCTAATTAGGAAATGTCCTCCTGAAATGTTCAATGAATGGGAGAGATTGCAAAATTTTTATGAAGGCTTGACACTGAAATCTCAAGAGGCCTTAGATCATTCAGCATGAGGTTCTGTGCAACTCATGAAAACTGCACAGGAAGCCCAAAATCTCATTGATATGGTTACTAACAACCAATACTTCTTTGCTCACCGAAGGCAATGCCAACCATCACAAAGGAAAGGAGTGATGGAGTTGGAAGGAGTGGACTCAATCCTGGCTCAAAACAAAATAATGCAGCAGCAAATTCAACAACAATTTGAGCAAATGGCCAAGAGGATTGATAGCCTCTAAGTTGCAGCAGTCAACACAAGCCAACCATCAACCACATGGGGGCAAAATGAAGAAACTCAAGAGGAGCAACAGCAAGAACAAGTCCAGTACATGCACAACCAAAATTCTGGGCCAAATAAAGTCTATGGTGATACTTACAACTGATGCCAGGACATTTTGGCTAGTTTCACTGGCCTTTTCTTTACTATTTTTAGGGTAGTTTCATGCATTTCCTTAGAAAATAAGCTAGTTTTGGATAGATATTCACTTACATCTTGATTCAAGCATACATTGTGCACTTTACATGATTTCATGAGGATTTTGCATGAATTTAATGACAAATTGGATATTGTATTTCCCATGACTTGGACTAGAATTTTGATGCACTCTATTGCTTGATTTCAGGACAAAGGAAGCAAGGAAAAACCACGTTAGCAGCCACGTTAATCTAATTAACGTAACTCCTAACGTGGAATGGGAGTAACTTGCAAAGTTAATGAGAAAAGTAATCGCCAATAACGCTCTCGAAGCCAACATTGCCCACGTTAAGAGTCATGTTAACTAAGTTAACGTAAACTCTAACGTGGAGGAAAGAAAATGGAGCCAACATTAGTGACACTTACCTTTGTCACTAACGTTGGACCAAGCTCATAAGTGGCCACGTTAAGAGCCACGTTAACTTAGTTAACGTGGCCTCTAACGTTAAGAAGTAAAGGGGAAGCCAACGTTAGTGACATTCAACTTTGTCACTAACGTTGGCCAAGTCACAATAAGCCACGTTAACTTCCACGTTAACCTAGTTAACGTGGAAGCTAACGTGAAGAAAGTAGGTGATCGACAACGTTAGTGACACCAAACATTGTCACTAACGTTGGGATTAACCAACACAAGCCCCAATAAGCCACGTTAACCTAGTTAACGTGGAAGCTAGCGTGAAGAAGGAAGGTGATCGCCAACGTTAGTGACACCTAACATTGTCACTAACGTTGGAAGGAGCCCACACAAGCCACAAATGAACTCTCCATTTCTGATCTTACCCATTCTCTTTAATTTCTGTCATTTACTTTTATGAGCAATTACCCCATTTCGATTTAAGATTCTGCAATTTACTTTCCGTCATCTACATTCAGCTCTTTATTTCTAGTATTTACTTTTCTGTTATTTACTTTCCCGCCATTTAATTTTCTGCAATTCTCAACTCAAATTCTGATTCACTCAACTAGAATATTCCTCTAATTAAAGTTGCTTGATCAATCAATCCCTGTGGGATTCGACCTCACTCTATTGTGAGTTTTTACTTGATGACAAATTCGGTACACTTACCGAAGGAAATTTGTTATGAGACAAGTTTTCCGCACATCAACAACCCTTCGTGGAAGAACCATCCCAACCTCAGATGGGGAGACAACCACAATCAAACTCAGCAGCAATGGCAAAGAAACTCAAACCAAAACAGTTGGAAAAACACAAACCAAAACAGCCAGCAGAATAATAACCAAAACACATACAGAAAACCACAAAACACCTACCCCAACTCTAACCATCATCCATCCAATAACCAAGCCTCCAACTAAAACACTTACCCTCAACCCTCAACACCCTACAATCAACCAATTTCACAAGACTCTCAGAGGATTTCCAACTTGGAGCTCCTAATGGAAAAATTGATGAAGCACCAGGAAATGACAACAAGGAACCAGGAAGCCTCCATGAAGAATATGGAAAGGCAAATTGGACAACTCTCCAAGCAGATCACCATTGAAAGACCATCAAGCTCACTACCAAGTGACACTATTCCTAATCCAAAAGAGGAGTGCAAGGCAATACAGCTGAGGAGTGGAAAGATCCTGGTGAAAAACGAAGAAGCAACTAAGAAGCCAAATGAAAGTGATAAGAAACAAGCTGAAGAAGAGGCAACCAATGATAAAGAGGTAACAGCAGGCAAGCAGACCTCAGAGAAGCTCAAAGAAAGGGAAGATCAGCCACAAAAATCAAGGAAAGAGAAGGAATCAATGAGGGAGCTAACCAAGGAACAAAGGCAGGGAGTGAACTTCACACCTCCATTGCCATATCCTCAAAGATTCAACAAGGAGACTAAGGACCAACACTTCCTAAAATTTCTTGAAGTCTTCAAGAAGTTGGAGATCAATATTCCCTTAGCTGAAGCACTTGAGCAAATGCCCTTATATGCAAAGTTCTTGAAAGAACTTATCAACAAGAAATGGAGTTGGCAAGTTAATGAAACTATACTGCTCACTGAGGAATGCAGAGAACTAATCTAGAAAGGACTTCCCCTTAAACTCGAAGATCCTGGAAGTTTCTTTCTACCTTGCGCCATTGGTAGTATGACCATCAACAAAGCAATGTGTGACTTAGGAGCTAGTATCAATCTAATGCCTTCCTTTCTAGTAAAAAAGCTGTGCATAAAAGAGGTGAAACCAGTACAAATGTCTCTAGAATTGGTGGACAAGTCAGTGATATGTCCCATGGGTGTGATTGAGAACTTTCTAGTCAAGGTAGATAGATTCATCTTCCCCGCAGATTTTGTGATCTTAGATTCAGATAAGGATGAAGGTAATTCCATTATACTGGGAAGACCGTTCTTGGCCACTGCTAGGGCCATAATAGACGTAGAGAAAGGAGAATTGACCCTCAGAATGCATGATGAAAGTGTCACCCTGAGTGTATTGCCAGAAACACAGTTCAGTGAAGAAAGGAAGGATGGTACGGAAACTGACAAAGAAAATCTGCAATGGAAGGAAGGGATCAACAAGACAAACAACAGCTGCCTTCTAAAGCAAGAGATAGATGATACAGCAGATCAAAAAGAGAAAGAGACTATGCAAAATAATGAAGAAGTTCAAGAAGACATTGGAGTGTTGGCAACTAAGAAGAGAAATCTCAAAGGGAAGCCTATTGCCAAAGAAGAAGGATCAGCAAAAGGAGGAAAGACAAACAAGAACAGAAGCAAAAAGGGATGGAAGAACAAAAGAATTCCAACAGAAGGGCTTTCCAAGGGTGACAAAGTACAGTTGATCTATCAACAACTGGGAGCAAGCCAACAGACTGATGATTACTATATTGTGAGTAAAATACTCTCACTAGAGCATTCTGAAGTAGAGCATCAAGGAACAAAGAAGAAGCTCACAATCAGAGGGGACAAGTTGAGGCACTACAGTCATCAACCACCATAAAAGAGGAGTTCAATGTCAAGCTAATGACAATAAAAGAGCGCTTGTTGGGAGGCAACCCAACCTGAGGTAGTTTTATTTTCATGGCTATTTTAATAAAAAGGTCAATTAGCTTTATCTATATTGCAAGAAGCTAAGTTTGGTGTTGCACACCAAAACAATATAAGGGAGAATGAAGGATTCTAATTTTGGTGTTCCACCAAAATCCCACCATAAAACACATTCTCACCCCCTGCACAAAGCTAGCTTCACGCATTCGGATAAAATAGTTAACTATTCTGCTATTTTCTAAGTCATTCGTTTTATTACTTTTGAAAAAGAAAAAAAAAAGAGATTTTGCATATAGCTAATTTGTTGCATAAGAAGCATTGGCAAGGAACTAAGTTTGGTGTTCGCACACCAAAATAAGTTCAAGAGCCCACAAAGAAGTCTTGCAGATTAGCCGAACATCTAAAGGAGTTGAAAAGCAAGCAAGATTTGAGAAGTATGCAAGAAAATAGCCAACAGATCAGGGAACATCTGCATTATAACTTACAAGGAACAAACAGAAGGAAGAATGAAAAGCTGCAACCCAACAGGTTGTATTTATACTTGATCCTTGTTGTTGTGTAATGATTTACTTCAGAGAGTCCTTTATGTCTGGCTAGAATGATTATTTAGTTGCAAGTGGAAGTACATGTTGAAGAAAGCTATCTGCATAATTTTTGCTTGAAAGCTATCTGCATAATAACTGTCATCATTCATCAACTTGAATACTTTGTTTTGTTTCCCTTGCAGTTTGAATAAAAGAAAGATGTTTGATTTAGAAAAGTAATTGTTGAATGTTGCAAAAGTTAGAATGAAAATTAGTGGTGGTGTGTGTTTGATTTAATTGATAGCTCATAGAAATAAATGCTGCAAAATGACTTGTTACTTGAAGCTTAAGCTAGTTTGTTGCTGTGATCCTTTATTTAAAGAAAGTCCCTTGAAAGTAAACCAAAATAAAAAGAAAAAGAAAGAAGAAAAGCCAAAAGTTGGCAAAGAAACAAACAATAAGGCTAGACACCAATAGCTTGGACCCTGGGACATATGCCTATGGTGTTCTTGTACTAGGATATGCTTGGACAAGTAAGTTCTAAGGAGTATTTTAAAACTTGGCAACTTAGATCAACTGATTTGGGATTGCCAACTGAAAGTCCACAATAAAGAGCAACCTAGCCACAAAACCTTTAGCTATCCAAAGAGATGCTGGGCATCAATGATCCTAGGAAGAAGAAAAGTGAGCCATGTGTCTGTGGTGAAGAAATGTTGAGTGAAATTAAGCCAAATGCCACTGCAACATTTGCCACCAAGCCTTCAATAAGAAACGAGCTCTGTAATGCAAAAGAAAGAAGAAAAAGCTAACATGGGACATAAGCAAAAAGTAAGGTATTGTAGCAGCAACCTTAGTGAACCCTTGAGGAAACATGGTTTGTTTTGACAGCAAGTAATAAATTAGCTACTTTTGATCTGCATAAAACCCCATAAACCAAATTCAACTATCTGCCGAATAAGGACATGCATGCTTCTCTATTTCATTTTATCTTCTCTTATGTTTAATGCTTGCTTGGGGACAAGCAAGTTTTAAGTTTGGTATTGTGATGATAAGTCATCTTAGCCTAGTTTCACTAGT
Organism: Arachis ipaensis; assembly: GCF_000816755.2. Classification (NCBI taxonomy): domain Eukaryota; kingdom Viridiplantae; phylum Streptophyta; class Magnoliopsida; order Fabales; family Fabaceae; genus Arachis; species Arachis ipaensis. The sequence continues at coordinate 49,017,577 of NC_029790.2, read as the reverse complement.
TTTTTTCTTTGTTTTTATTTGGTTTTATGCACTTTTTTGCATTCTAAGTAAGTAATTTGGAAAGGAAATGCATGGTTTCTTTGAATCAAACAACCACCATTTAATTGATGCTAAATCATGAGGTTTAAGCTAAATTTAATTGAGTTTTAATGATTTATAAGCCTTGTGAATGTGGTGATACTTTGATTGGTTGTTTTGATTTCTTATAGGTGAAGAAAAGAAGAAAAGAAGAAAGCGTGGCTTAAGAAGTGTGGCCCAAGAAAGAAAATAGTGTGGCAAAGGAAATGAGGAAGCGTGGCACAATGAAGGAGGGAAGCCATAGTGCTCTCCCCAAGAGCTCAGTGCTCTCCAAAGGAGCACAACAATGAACCAAGGAGGCAAGGCTTCAATGCTCTGCTCCCCTTGTGAGCTGAGCACAATTTGAAGCCAAGAAACAAGGAAAGGAAAAACAATGCTCAGCTCACCAAGGGAGCATTATCGGGCATTCATCAAAAGAAATTCAAGAAAATTGTTTGCCAAATGCCTTCTCCAAAGGTCGAACCAAGAACCAAAGGGGAGTGGGGGAGCGCTACTCACAAGGAAAATAAGCCAAGAATTGGCCAAAAGCATCCTCCAAGGTTCGAACCAAGCACCTCAAGGAAGAGAGGAGAGAGAAGCGCTACTTCCCTCACAAAGAAAAGAAACCAGCGTGCATTCCTCAAGGTTCAAACCAAGGACCTTCCTTGGAAGCTCCAATGCTCAGCTCACTTGGAGAGCAAAGCGCTACTCATGAGCATGCTTGACACGGTCCAGGGAAGGAAAGCGTGCAACAATTGACACGGACCAAGGAAGGCAAGGCGGAACATTTGACACGGCCAGGGAGCAAGACATGCGCACAAGGCCCCAATGCTCAGCTCACCTTGTGAGCAGAGCATTCCCCTGGTGCCTTCCCCAGCCTAGCACGCTACGCAAGACTCCCCACACAAAGCTTCAATGCTCAGCTCCCCACTTGAGCTGAGCATTTTCCTGGGAGCAAATTTTCACATGGGCTGAAAATTCAATTAAAAATACAATTTAATTCATTTCTTCACCAAATCACAAGCCCATCCAAATTCCAAAATCCAAGAATAGAAAGTGTATAAATAGGAGCTAGTTTGATGTAATTAGGACCTTGATGAGCGGATAATTTATACGCTTTTTGGCGTTATTTTTAGTATGTTTTTAGTAGAATCTAGTTACTTTTAGGGATGTTTTCATTAGCTTTTATGTTAAATTCACATTTCTGGACTTTACTATGAGTTTGTGTGTTTTTCTGTGATTTCAGGTATTTTCTGGCTGAAATTGAGGGACTTGAGCAAAAATCAGATTCAGAGGTTGAAGAAGGACTGCTGATGCTGTTGGATTCTGACCTCTCTGCACTCAAAATAGATTTTATGGCGCTACAGAACTCAAAATGGCGCGCTTTCAATTGCATTGGAAAGTAGACATCCAGGGCTTTCCAGCAATATATAATAGTTTATACTTTGCCCAAGTTTAAACGACGCAAACTGGCGTTCAACACAAGCTCTCTGCCCAATTCTGGCGTCCAGCGCCAGAAACAAGTTGCAAAGTGGAGTTCAACGCCCACACTGGCACAAAAGCTGGCGTTCAACTCCAAGAATGACCTCTCCACGTGTAGACTTCAAGCTCAGCCCAAGCACACACCAAGTGGGCCCCGGAAGTGGATTTATGCATCAGTTACTTACTTCTGTAAACACTAGTGATTAGTTTATTATAAATAGAACTTTTTATCATTGTATTCGTAGTCTTGGTTACTCCGGTTCCCCTCTGGGGCCGAGACCAATGAACTCCATTATCACTTATTTATTTTCAATGGTAGAGTTTCTGCACTCCATAGATTAAGGTGTGGAGCTCTGCTATTCCTCAAGGATTAATGCAAAGTACTACTGTTTTCTATTCAATTCAACTTATTCAGTTTCTAAGATATTCATTCGCACTTCAACTTGAATGTGATGAACGTGACAATCATCATCATTCCCTATGAACGCGTGCCTGACAACCACTTCGCAGGAAAGTAGGGGTTCAGAGGAATGAATGCATCTCCATACGCTTATCTGAAATTCTCACCAATGATTTACATAAGTATTTCTATCCTTATTTTAGTATTAATTTCAAAAACTCCATAACTATTTTATATCCGCTTGACTGAGATTTACAAGGTGACCATAGCTTGCTTCATACCAACAATCTCCGTGGGATCGACCCTTTCTCACGTAAGGTTTATTACTTGGACGACCCAGTGCACTTGCTGGTTAGTTATGCGAAGTTGTGAAGATATGTTTAGACCATGGTTCTGTGCATCCGTTTTTGGAGCCATCGCCAGGGAATCAATTTCGAACAATAATTCACAACCTGAGTAACAATTTCACATACCAAGTTTTTGGCGCCGTTGCCGGGGATTGTTCGAGTTTTCGACAAGCTTTTGGTCCGGTAACATCAGTGCCAAGTTTGATCCGGCAACAACACCAAGTTTTTGGCGCCGTTGCCGGGGATTGTTCGAGTTTGGACAACTGACGATTTATCTTGTTGCTCAGATTGTGTAACTTTCTTTTCGTTTTCTTTTCAAAAAGTTTTCAAAAAAAATTTTTCAAAAAAATCTTTCAAAAATTTCTCCTTTGTTTTCAAAAAAAAAAAATTTTTTCTTCAGAATTTTTAAGAATGAATTCTAGTGTTTCATAAAGCATGTTGAAGCCTGGCTGGCTGTAAAGCCATGCCTGTAGGGCATGTTAGGCGTGTCATGTCTGAGTTACATACTAAAGCTTGGCTGGCTATTAAGCCATGCCTGACCCTTTGATTGGAGCTTTAGACTAAAGAGCATAAGATTCCTGGATTTCATATTAAAAAAATTTTGGAATCCTTATTTTTCTTTTTCAAAATGATTTTCGAAAAAAATTAAAAGAAAATACAAAAAAATCATAAAATCATAAAAATCAAAAATATTTTTTGTGTTTCTTGTTTGAGTCTTGAGTCATGTTATAAGTTTGGTGTCAATTGCATGTTCATCTTGCATTTTTCGAAAAAAATTCATGCATTCATAGTGTTCTTCATGATCTTCAAGTTGTTCTTGGTAAGTCTTCTTGTTTGATCTTTGCATTTGCATGTTTTGTCTCTTTTCTTGTTTTTCATATGCATTCTTGAATTCTTAGTGTCTAAGCATTAAAGAATTCTAAGTTTGGTGTCTTGCATGTTTTCTTTGCATTAAAAATTTTTCAAAAATATGTTCTTGGTGTTCATCATGATCTTCATAGTGTTCTTAATGTTCATCTTGACATTTATAGTATTCTTGCATACATCACATGTTTTGATCTAAAATTCTCATGCATTGCATTACTTTTCTTGTTTTTCTCTCTCATCATAAAAATTCAAAAATCAAAAAAATATCTTTCCCTTTTTCTCTCATCAAATTAACTTCTTATCTTTTCAAAATTTGTTTCAACTAACTAACTAACTTTTTGTTTGTTTCTTACCTTTTTCAAAACTACCTAACTAACTCTCTTTCTCTAATTTTCAAAAAAATCCTCCCTCTTTTTCAAAATTTCTTTTTAATTAGGCTAATTATTTTATTTTTTACTTGAATTTTTGAAAAACTACTAACCTTTTTCAATTTTCAAAAATCACTAACTCTTTTGCAAAAATTATTTTCGAAAATCCTTCTCCCTCATCTCCTTCTATTTATTTATTCATCTACTAACACTTCTCTTCATCTCACATCTCTGCTCCTATCATCACCTTCGTGTTTGGATTCTTCATTCTTCTTCACCCCTATTCCTTTTCTTCTTCTACTAACAATAAGGAACCTCTTTACTGTAACAAAGAGGATTCCTCTTCTTTTCTTTTTCTCTTCTCTTTCTTATGAGCAGGGACAAAGAAAAAGGCATTCTTGTTGAAGCTGATCCAGAACCTGAAAGGACTCTGAAGAGAAAACTAAGAGAAGCTATATTACAACAATCCAGAGACAACCTTATTGAAAATTTCGAACAAGTAAAGGAGATGGCAGCCGAACCCAATAACAATAATGCAAGGAGAATGCTTGGTGACTTTACTGCACCTAATTCCAATATGGAAGAAGCATCTCCATTCCTACCATTGGAGCAAACAATTTTGAGCTGAAACCTCAGCTAGTTTCTCTGATGCAGCAGAACTGCAAATTTCATGGACTTCCATCTGAAGACCCTTTTCAGTTCTTAACTGAATTCTTGCAGATCTGTGATACTGTTAAGACTAATGGAGTAGATCCTGAAGTCTACAGGCTCATGATTTTCCCTTTTGCTGTAAGAGAAAGAGCTAGAATATGGTTGGACTCTCAACCCAAAGACAGCCTGAACTCTTGGGATAAGCTGGTCACGGCTTTCTTAGCCAAGTTCTTTCCTCCTCAAAAGCTGAGCAAGCTTAGAGCTGATGTTCAAACCTTCAGACAGAAAGAAGGTGAATCCCTCTATGAAGCTTGGGAAATTAATTGCCATGGCCGAACCCACAAAAGAGGAGAAGGATGTGAATCCCAAGGAGGAAGACCTCCTGGGACGTCCAGTGATCAATAAGGAGCTTCCCTCTGAGGAACCTCATAGTCTTGGATACTGGAAAGGAAGAGGATGAATCCATCATCCTAGGAAGACCCTTCCTAGACACAGCAAGAGCTGTGATTGATGTGGACAGAGGAGAATTGATCCTTCAATTAAATAAGGACAACCTTGTGTTTACAACTCAAGGATCTCTCTCTGCATCCATGGAGAGGAAGCAGAAAAAGCTTCTCTCAAAGCAGAGTCAACCAAAGCCCCCACAGTCAAACTCTATGTTTGGTGTTGGGAGGCCACAACCAAACTCTAAGTTTGGTGTCAAACCCCCATATCCAAACTCTAAGTTTGGTATTGGGAGGTCTCAACAAAGCTCTGCACATCTGTGAGGCTCCATGAGAGCCCACTGTCAAGCTATTGACATTAAAGAAGCGCTTGTTGGAAGGCAACCCAATGTTTATTTATCTAATTTTATTTTTTTCATATTTTCTTAGGTTCATGATCATGTGGAATCACAAAATAAACGAAAAATTTAGAAACAGAATCAAAAACAGCAGAAGAAAAATCACACCCTGGAGGAAGCACCTGCCTGGCGTTCAACGTCAGAACAGAGTATGGTTCTGGTGCTGAACGCCCAAAATGGGCAGTATCTGGGCGCTGAACGCCCAAAATGGGCATCAACTGGGCGCTGATTGCCAGAATTGCACCTTAGAGAGGAGCTGGCGCTGAACGCCCAGAACAAGCATGGTTCTGGCGTTCAACGCCAGAAATGGGCAACAAATGGGCGTTGAACGCCCAAAATGGGCACCAACCTGGCGCTGAACGCCCAGAGTTGTGTGCAAGGGCATTTTACATGCCTAATTTGGTGCAAGGTTGTAAATCCTTGAACACCTCAGGATCTGTGGACCCCACAGGATCACCTCAGGATCTGTGGACCCACAGGATCATCTTAGGATCTGTGGACCCCACAGGATCCCCACCTACCTCCACTCACTCTCTTCTCTCTTCTCAATCATCCTCTATTCCCAATAAACACTCTTCCCTAAAACCCTTCACCTATCACCTCAATCTCTCTTCCCTATTAACCCTTCACCACTCACATCCACCCACTCTTCCCCATAAACCTACCCAATAAACTCCACCTACTGATGGGATATTTCTGTGGAGAAACAAATTTTTCCAAAACACCCAAATCAAACCGGCAAGTGCACCGGGTCGCATCAAGTAATAATAACTCACGGGAGTGAGGTCGATCCCACAGGGATTGAAGGATTGAGCAATTTTAGTTTAGTGGTTGATTTAGTCAAGCGAATCAAGATTTGGTTGAGAGATTTGTGATTTGCAGAATTTAAATTGCATAGAAAGTAAAGGAAATGGGTGAATTGCATGAAATTAAAGAGAACTGGAATTTAAAGTGCTGAATCTTAAAGAGCAAGAAATTAAATGGCAGAAACTTAGAACGCAAGAAATGTAAATTGCAGAATCTTAAAGTGCAAGAAATGTAAATGGCCTGAATTGTAAAGGGAATTGGGAGTTGGATTTGCAGAAATTAAACAAGGAAAAGTAAATTGCAGCAAACAGAGAAGTAAAGGATGTCTTGAATCGAACCGGATCTTAAAACAGAAATGTAAATGAGCATGAAATCAGTAAACAGGGATTGGAAAATAGGAAATCCGGATCTCAGGACCCAAGAGACTAGAAAACCGAGTCTAGATCTCAATGCCTTCCTAGATCTAACAAGAACAATTGCAAAGGAAATGTAGATTGCAAAGAAAGTAAATGAAGAAGCAATTAACTGAAACTAAAATTCAATTAAGCAGAGAATTAAACAAGATCCCAAGGTGAGATTGAAACAGATTTCCTTCAATTCTCCAACCCAAGAACCAAGACAAGAAAAGTAAAGAGTGCTGGGCAAGAACAAGGAAGAAGAGAGATCAATTCTCCTCCCAAATTCTCTTCAATTAAACAACAATGCTAAGAAAAATAAAAGTGAGCTCTAAGCAAAACTCAAAAGAAAGCTATTCTGAAAAACTAAAAGGGAAGCTCTCTGAAAAACTTAAATCCTATGCTATTTATACACGTTCTTCAAATGGTCTTCAAGCCTTCAATTGGGCCTTTGCTCTTGATGGAATTGGGTTGAGAGAGGCCTTGGTTGATTGCTCTTGGAGTTTAGGGAAGAACTGAATTGAACCGGGTTGGAATTATGAAAGCTTGAGTAAAAGTTGGAGTAAAAGTTAGGGGCTAACTTTTGCTCCAACTTTTCACATCAGCACCCTTCCTTGCTGATACAAA
>NC_029790.2:49003699-49004006 GCF_000816755.2 Arachis ipaensis | reverse complement strand
TTCATGCCAAAAAAAGTTAGGGGCTAACTTTTGGTCCAGCTTTTTGCTTCCTGGTTCATTTTCAATTAATCCAAAAGTTTGATCTAAAGTATCTAAAGTTTGAGGCAAACTTTTGCTCAAACTTTTTGTCCTCTCTTCCTCCTAACCATTCCTTCTTGCTTCAACCTTTCTCCAAGCTTTTTTCACCTATCATTAATCAACCAAACACATCAAAGCTATGCTCAAAATCATGAGATATTCATTCTTTCATAATATGCGACAATTATAGCATAAAACCTCATGAAATAGCATGAATTCATACATGGTT
>NC_029790.2:48949912-48981753 GCF_000816755.2 Arachis ipaensis | reverse complement strand
CTCTAAGTGTCATGTCTCAAAGCGGCTTTTTAGATAAGCTTTCAATCAATACTCCTAAACAAGTTGGTTTTAAGGTATTAGGTGTTAAAGCACCCCTAAGGATTTACTTGCTCAAGCCTCTTTCCTTGACACAGCTCAACCACAAGCATTTACTAGGCTAACAACTCTTTGAGTTTTGTTTCTTCTTTCTTTTCTGCCTAGTAATTGATGCTCAGAGCCTTGGGCCATGTTCTTTTTTTGCTTTTGTATTTTCTTTATTTTCTTTTGTTTTGTTTGCTGCTTCTAGGATCAATAGATTTTTGAGAATCTCCACAATACTTCTTTGAACTTCATGTCCTGCCTATGAGCTCCCATGCAAGTTTTCACAAGCATGCAACCTCAATACATAATCATACAACTAGAACCACCACTTCTCCTAATCTTTTGCTTGCCTCAAAATTGTTTGATTCCTCAATCCTTCTTTTCAAAGAACTTTCATGTGATACATTTTTGAAATATTGAGTGCAAACAAGTGTGAAAAATGTAGTGTTGTGAATAGTCAAGCATCTTAGTTATTGAATTACAGAAAAACTATGCTATGAAGGCAGGCAGGGGTATTATATCACTTTCAATCATAGCAGTGTTTGATGTAAAATAATCACTTAACAATACAACCTTTTGGAGTTCGCTTGCTTTCCTTCTTCTCATCATCATCATTGCTGGCCTTCGCATTCATCTTTCATCTCTTTGGTTGATGATGCTTAATCTCCTAAAAGTTTGTATGGTACTCTGCAGTGATATTGAAAGTTGCTTGTTCCCCAAGCACTTGAAAGAAGAAATGGTTAGCTTGCATGATTTATTTGTGGGCTTTTGAACTTACTTTGGTGTGGGAACACAAAACTTAGTACCTTGCCAATGGTTCTCATGCATTGAATTAACCATGTGTGAAACTCTTTTTCTTTTTTTTTTTCAAAAGCAATAAAACTGAAAACTAGGAAACAGCAGAACAGTTAACTAGTTTATCTAAATGCTTGAAGCTAGCATTATGCAGAAAGTGAGAATGTGTGTTTATGATGGGATTTTGGTGGAAAACCAAACTTAGAATTCTTCATTCTCCCTTATAGTGTTTTGGTGTGCAACACCAAACTTAGCTTCTTGCAATATTGATAAAACTAATTAACCTTTTTATTGAAATAGATATGAAAAGAAAACTACCTCAGGTTGGGTTGCCTCCCAACAAGCGCTCTTTTATTGTCACTAGCTTGACATCTTGCTCTTTGATTATAGAGGCTGGAAATCATAATGCCTCAGTTTTTCTCCTCTTGCTGTAGGATTCCTTTCCTCCATGACCTGCACAATCACAAACAATCCAAATGAAAATTGGATATTCTCATGCCAGAATGTAGTCAGAGGATTAGTTGACACCATGTGTCAAACAGTTGGTAAACTTGAGAGATTAATGAATGAAAATCACTTCTCTCGTTTATTTATCAAGCTATGAGAATCATATTCAGCAAGATAAACCAAGAAAACTTCACTCTATTGCTAAAGTGAGGTTTCAATTAGCTCAGGCAAAAATTCAAACAGTTAGTGTGTCAGTCAAAAATTAAAGAAAAAGTGCTTGATCTAAATTGCCACCGCACTTAATCATTGTCAATCTAATTAATCCCCGGCAACGGCGCCAAAAACTTGATGGGATATTTCTGTGGAGAAACAAATTTTTCCAAAACACCCAAATCTAACCGGCAAGTGCACCGGGTCGCATCAAATAATAATAACTCACGGGAGTGAGGTCGATCCCACAGGGATTGAAGGATTGAGCAATTTTAGTTTAGTGGTTGATTTAGTCAAGCGAATCAAGATTTGGTTGAGAGATTTGTGATTTGCAGAATTTAAATTGCATAGAAAGTAAAGGAAATGGGTGAATTGCATGAAATTAAAGAGAACTGGAATTTAAAGTGCTGAATCTTAAAGAGCAAGAAATTAAATGGCAGAAACTTAGAACGCAAGAAATGTAAATTGCAGAATCTTAAAGTGCAAGAAATGTAAATGGCTTGAATTGTAAAGGGAATTGGGAGTTGGATTTGCAGAAATTAAACAAGGAAAAGTAAATTACAACAAACAGAGAAGTAAAGGATGTCTTGAATCGAACCGGATCTTAAAACAGAAATGTAAATGAGCATGAAATCAGTAAACAGGGAATGGAAAATAGGAAATCCGGATCTCAGGACCCAAGAGACTAGAAAACCGAGTCTAGATCTCAATGCCTTCCTAGATCCAACAAGAACAATTGCAAAGGAAATGTAGATTGCAAAGAAAGTAAATGAAGAAGCAATTAACCGAAACTGAAATTCAATTAAGCAGAGAATTAAACAAGATCCCAAGGTGAGATTGAAACAGATTTCCTTCAATTCTCCAACCCAAGATCCAAGACAAGAAAAGTAAAGAGTGCTGGGCAAGAACAAGGAAGAAGAGAGATCAATTCTCCTCCCAAATTCTCTTCAATTAAACAATAATGCTAAGAAAAATAAAAGTGAGCTCTAAGCAAAACTCAAAAGAAAGCTATTCTGAAAAACTAAAAGGGAAGCTCTCTGAAAAACTTAAATCCTATGCTATTTATACATGTTCTTCAAATGGTCTTCAAGCCTTCAATTGGGCCTTTGCTCTTGATGGAATTGGGTTGAGAGAGGCCTTGGTTGATTGCTCTTGGAGTTTGGGGAAGAACCGAATTGAACCGGGTTAGAATTATGAAAGCTTGAGTAAAAGTTGGAGTAAAAGTTAGGGGCTAACTTTTGGTCCAGCTTTTTGCTTCCTGGTTCATTTTCAATTAATCCAAAAGTTTGATCTAAAGTTTGAGGCAAACTTTTGCTCAAACGTTTTGTCCTCTCTTCCTCCTAACCATTCCTTCTTGCTTCAACCTTTCTCCAAGCTTTCTTCACCTATCATTAATCAACCAAACACATCAAAGCTATGCTCAAAATCATGAGATATTCATTCTTTCATAATATGTGACAATTATAGCATAAAACCACATGAAATAGCATGAATTCATACATGGTTGATTAAATCAAAGGAAACATGAAAATCTACCCAATTGGCTTGCTTATGGCTCAAGAAAATGCATAATTCAGTTGAAAACAAAAGAAAAAAGCTAGTGAAACTAGGCTAAGATGACTTGTCATCACCTACCTTCAAAATTCAAATTAATTTCCCACCCAAACCTACCCATATGGCCGAACCTTAACCCCCCCTCCCTTCCCTATATAAAGCCTTCCATTCTTCCTCATTTTCACACAACACAACCCTCTCTTCTCTTCTTGGCCGAAACACACCTCCCCCTTCTTCTCCATCTTTTCTTCTTCTTCTTCATCTAATTCTTTATTTTCTTGCTCGAGGACGACCAATATTCTAAGTTTGGTGTGGTAAAAGCATAAGCTTTTTGTTTTTCCATTACCATTGATGGCACCTAAGACCGGAGAATCCTCTAGAAAAGGGAAAGGGAAGACAAAAACTTCTACCTCCGAGTCATGGGAGATGGAAAGATTCATCTCCAAAGCTCAAAAAAAATAGGCGAAAAAAAAATAGAAAGAAAAAGCAAGCAGAAAAAAAGCCAATAACCCTTAAAACCAAAAGGCAAGGGTAAGTAAAGAGGATCCCAAGGCTTTGAGCATCAGTGGATAGGAGGGCCTACAGGAATAAAATCCTGGTCTAAGCGACTAAACCAAGCTGTCCCTAACCATGTGCTTGTAGCGTGTAGGTGTCAAGTGAAAACTTGAGACTGAGCGGTTAAAGTCAAGGTCCAAAGCAAAAAAAAAAGAGTGTGCTTAAGAACCCTGGACACCTCTAATTGGGGACTTTAGCAAAGCTGAGTCACAATCTGAAAAGGTTCACCCAATTATGTGTCTGTGGCATTTATGTATCCGGTGGTAATACTGGAAAACAAAGTGCTTAGGGCCACGGCCAAGACTCATAAAATAGCTGTGTTCAAGAATCATCATACTGAACTAGGAGAATCAATAACACTATCTGAACTCTGAGTTCCTATAGATGCCAATCATTCTGAACCTCAATGAATAAAGTGAGATGCCAGAACTATTCAAGAGGCAAAAAGCTATAAATCCCGCTCATTTGATTGGAGCTATGTTTCATTGATAGTTTGGAATTTATAGTATATTTTATTTTTTTTATACTATTTGATTTTCAGTTGCTTGGGGACAAGCAACAATTTAAGTTTGGTGTTGTGATGAGCGGATAATTTATACGCTTTTTGGCGTTGTTTTTAGTATGTTTTTAGTAGAATCTAGTTACTTTTAGGGATATTTTCATTAGTTTTTATGTTAAATTCACATTTCTGGACTTTACTATGAGTTTGTGTATTTTTCTGTGATTTCAGGTATTTTCTGGCTGAAATTGAGGGACTTGAGCAAAAATCAGATTCAGAGGATGAAGAAGGACTGCTGATGCTGTTGGATTCTGACCTCCCTGCACTCAAAATGAATTTTCTGGAGCTACAGAACTCAAAATGGCGCGCTTCTAATTGAATTGGAAAGTAGACATCCAGGTCTTTCCAGAAATATATAATAGTCCATACTTTGCTCAAGTTTAAACGACGCAAACTGGCGTTCAACGCCAGCTCTCTGCCCAATTCTGGCGTCCAGCGCCAGAAACAAGTTGCAAAGTGGAGTTCAACGCCCAAACTGGCACAAAAGCTGGCGTTCAACTCCAAGAATGACCTCTCCACGTGTAGACTTCAAGATCAGCCCAAGCACACACCAAGTGGGCCCCGGAAGTGGATTTATGCATCAATTACTTACTTCTGTAAACCCTAGTGACTAGTTTATTATAAATAGAACTTTTTATCATTGTATTCGTAGTCTTGGTTACTCCGGTTCCCCTCCGGGGCCGAGACCAATGAACTCCATTATCACTTATGTATTTTCAACAGTAGAGTTTCTGCACTCCATAGATTAAGGTGTGGAGCTCTGCTGTTCCTCAAGGATTAATGCAAAGTACTACTGTTTTCTATTCAATTCAACTTATTCAGTTTCTAAGATATTCATTCGCACTTCAACCTGAATGTGATGAACGTGACAATCATCATCATTCCCTATGAACGCGTGCCTGACAACCACTTCCGTTCTACATTAGATTGAATGAGTATCTCTTAGATCTCTTAATCAGAATCTTCGTGGTATAAGCTAGATTGATGGCGGCATTCATGAGAGTCCGGAAAGTCTAAACCTTGTCCGTGGTATTCCGAGTAGGACTCTGGAATTGAATGACTGTGATGAACTCCAAACTCGCGAGTGCTGGGCGTAGTGACAGACGCAAAAGGATAGTAAATTCTATTCCAGNNNNCTTCATACCAACAATCTCCGTGGGATCGACCCTTACTCACGTAAGGTTTATTACTTGGACGACCCAGTGCACTTCTGATTAGTTATGCGAAGTTGTGAAGATATGTTTAGACCATGGTTCTGTGCATCCGTTTTTGGAGCCATCACCAGGGAATCAATTTCGAACAATAATTCACAACCTGAGTAACAATTTCGCATACCAGACCTCTAGACTTTACTTTGATTTTTCTTTGAACTTTCATTTTCATTTTGAGCTTTTACTTTTGAATTTAGATCTTAGAGAATTGGGAAGGGGAATTAATCTCTCTTCTTCCTTGTTCTTGCTTGAGCACTCTTTACTTTTCTTGCTTTGGGTCTTGGGTGAAGAATTGAAGAACTTCTGTTTCAATCTCACCTTGAGATCTCTTGTTTACTTTCTCCGCATAATTGAATTTCAATTTCTGTTTACTTTACTTCTTCATCTTCTACTCTCTCTGCAATTTGCTTTTCTTTACTTCTTTTGCAATTGTTCTTGTTGGATCAAGGAAGGATTTAAGATCTAGACTTGTTATCTAGTCTCTTGCACCCCTGAGATCTCCAACCATCTTTTACATTGCTGCAAATTAAGCACCAGTCACTTTCTGTTTTTAAACTCTTCAAGCATTTTCACTTTTCTGTTTGAGACCTACTTCAATTCAATTCATCCTCTACTTTACTGTTTAATGAAATTTACTTGTTCTTGTTTAAATTCTGCAATCCCAGCTCCCAATTCCTTTTATAATTCAAGTAATTTACATTTCTTGCACTTTAAGTTTCAGCCATTTACATTTCTTGCAATCTAAGTTTCTGCAATTTACATTACTTGCACTTTAAGATTCTGCTTCTTTACTTTCCTACTCTTTAATTTACTGCATTTTACCCCTCTCCCTTTACATTTCAAGCAATTTAGTTTATGCCAATTGCAAACAACTCAACCAATACTTGATTCGCTTGACTAAATCAACTACTAAACTAAAATTGTTCAATCCTTCAATCCCTGTGGGATCGACCTCACTCATGTGAGTTATTATTACTTGATGTGACCCGGTACACTTGCCGGTGAGTTTCGTGTTGGATCGTTTTCCACACATCACGCGTGCCCCACGCGTCCGCGTTGCCTGTGCCGCACAGCTTATCCAGATCAGCGTCAATTATCTTATCTTTTCTTCCCCAATCCTAATTTTTTCTTTCCCCTTCTTATTTCTTTCTTCTTCCTTCTTTCTTCTTTATTCTTTCTTACTTTCTTCTTCTTCATTCCTTTAACCTCTCATCCCTCTTCACTTTCATTCTATTTTATTTAATTTATTTGCATACTTTTATCCATTGTATTTTAATTTTGTGCATATTTTTATTTTCTTTTCTAAATTTATTATTTTACCATTGGTGTTAAATTTTCTTATTCAACTGTTACATCTTTTCTTGAATTATTATGGTGCTTAGTGACTTGCTTTACACTGTTGGGTAATATTTTATATTGTCTTTCATTACTTACTCTTCCCCTTTGTTGCAAATTTTTTGCAACATTGATATGTCATTTGCTTCCACTTTTTTTTCAATTGTATGTTGTAGCTACCATGTAATTGAGATCCTCATTATTTGGCATTAACCCAGCCATACTTTATTTGTTTTTTATCTTTCTTTCTGGGTTACTTTTCTTCCTTTTTCTCTTCTTTCAGGATGGCCACCAAAGAAGGAAAAGTGAAAGCTTCTAAATGGGGAGACAAACAAGTCCATCAGCACAATCTTTAGAGAAAAGCATTAGTTGGAGCAACCCGTCCACTCTCACATCTTAGCATGCACCGAGGACGGTACAATCTTTAAGTGTGGGGAGGTCGATACCAACTTCTGTGGGTTAGTTATTTCCTTCTTAACACCAATGTTTAATTTTCTATGTTAATTTAATTGTTGCATTTGCATATTTGGTTGCATATTTGTTTGATTTTCTGCATGTTCTTTTACCACTGCTTGGTTAAAGTAATGAGTTTCTTTTCAAGACTCTATTTTATAGTATTTCACTAATCTAAATTGAAAAATTTGTGTTAAAACTTGTTTGAAGATTGTAAATTGGAACGTGAATTATAGCTAAGAACACACAACCTGTGAGATTTTGAGCTTATTTATATGGTTACATTATTTAATCATAAATTTTTATTCTTGTGTGTTTTCTTCCCTATGATTGCAATCTTTGCTTTGTTCCATTCTATATGTCCAATATTTAGTGTATTTACATGCTTGCATGTGATTGAGGCCATTATTTGATTTTTGCTCACTTATCCCAAAATAAGCCTACCCTTTAAATCACCCTTGTTAGCCACTTTGGACCTTTTAATCCTATTTGTTCTATATTTTACCAGATTACTAGCCTTAAGCGAAAAAACAAGTAATACCCCAAATTGAATCCTTGGTTAGCTTAAGTTGGAGATTGTGTGTTAATTAAGTATGGGAAAACTGTGGGAACATGGGTTAATAATGGAATGTGTCATGATAAAATAATGGAAATTTGGGTACCTACTCATGTGAAACTAAAAAAATTGAAAATCCATGTGCATTGATAAGCTGTGTTTATTTTCCTAGTTATAAAAAAAATTCAATAAATAAATAAGGGGACAAAATTACCCCAATGCTAAATTGAGTTCATTAAAAATCAATGCATATGTGATACAAGTTAAGAGAAAAGTTGATGCATGAGTACGTAAAACAAAAGTGTGAGAATTTTGGGTAAGTTAAGGATGCTTTAAGAAGAAAATAAGAGTATGTATGTTAGGTAAGAGCTTAGGTTAATCAAGGATTCATATTTCAGCTCACTTGACCACACATATATCATCACCCTTACCTTAGCCCCATTACAACCTTGAAAAGACCTCATGATGTTTGCATTGGTACATTAAATATTTGTTGATTGGTTAGATGAAGAACAAAGTTTAGAAAGCATGATTAGAGAAGAGTAGAGTGATTAACCCTAGACACTTGAGAGATTAGAGTGATATACACTACCAGTAAGGGTTCAATGCTTGATTCTATGTTCCCTGCTTTCATGAGCTATCTTCTTACAAGTTTACCTATCCTCTACTGTATGATTTGAGTTAGTGGAATCCATTTTATATTTGTTCTTGGAAAATTTATTTACTTTTAAACCAAGTGGGTAGAAACATTTTGCATGTAGTTGCATTCATATAGATAGGTTTCATTTCATAAGTCTTACTATTCCCCTTCACTCTTTTAGTTCTCTTAAGCTAAGCATGAGGACATGCTAATGTTTAAGTGTGGGGAGGTTGATAAACCACTATTTTATGGTTTATCTTATGCTCAATTGAGTGATTTTTATCAAGTCTTTGCACACTTATTCATACTAATCGCATGTTTTACATTTTCCTTCCTGATTTTGTGCTATGATTGAAAACATGTTTCTTTGACCTTAATTTTATTAATTTTAATCCTCCTTTATATCATTCGATTTCGTGATATGTGTGTTAAGTGATTTCAGAGATTACAGGGCAGGAATGGCTCAAAGGATGGAAAGGAAGCATGCAAAAGTGGAAGGAATACAAGAAGTTGAAGGAACTGCTAAGCTGTCCAGCCTGACCTCTTTGCACTCAAATGGTCATAACTTGAGCTACAGAGGTCCAAATGAGGCAGTTCTACTTGCGTTGGATAGCTAATGTCCGGGGCTTCGAAATGATATATAATTTTCTATAGTGTCCATACAGCTAGGTGACGCAAACGCGTACTCCACACGGACGCGTCGTAGTGACGAAAAACCAGGGTGGCAGATTTCGTCTCCAGCGATTTTGGGCCATGTTTTGACCGAGTTTTTGACCCAGAAAACACAGATTAGAGGCTATAAAGTGGGAAAACTCAAACAATAATTCATGCAATATTCATAATTCACAATTTTAGGTTTTAGATGTAGTTTTTAGAGAGAGAGGCTCTCTCCTCTCTCTTAGGTTTTAGGATTAGGATTTCTCTTAGTTTTAGGATTACTTCTTCTCAAGTTTCAGGTTCAATGTTCCTTTAATTTATGTTTCTCTTCTAATTTTATTTACTCTAATGCTTTTACTTGTTAATTACTTATGTTGCAAAATTGGCTTATGAACCTTCCAATGTTAGATTTGATTTTATATTTAATGCAACTTGAGGTATTTCAGATTTATGATTATTTTACTCTATTTATAATGTTTTCAATTTAATTTAAGATTTATTCCCTTTTTTCTTTGGTTAAGTAATTGGTAACACTTGAGCTATCAAATTCAGCGGTTGATTGAGAATTGGAAATTGCTAATTGATTTGGATCACTCTAAAGCTAGTCTTTCCACAGGAGTTGACTAGGACTTGAGGATCAAATTGATTGGTCCACTTGACTTTCCTTTATTTAGTAAGGGTTAACTAAGTGGGAGCAATAAAAATTCTCATCACACTTGATAAGGATAACTAGGATGGGATTTCCAGTTCTTATACCATGCAATAGATTTTTATAATTATTAATTTATTTTTCTTGTCATTTAAATTACTTGTTCTTTATTTCAAAAACCCAAAAATATACCTTTTTCCATAACCAATAATAAATCATACTTCCCTGCAATTCCTTGAGAAGACGACCCGAGGTTTAAGTACTTCGGTTATAAATTTTATTGGGTTTTGTTACTTGTGACAACCAAATTTTTGTACGAAAGGATTCTCTATTGGTTTAGAAACTATACTTACAACGCGATTTTTTTTATAAAAATTTCTTTACTATGAAGAATCTAATCATCACTCGCTGAGTACTCATCACGCGTATGCATGATAGACGCTGCCGCGTCCCTTGGTAGCGTTCACTTTGAGAACGTAGCGTTCTTGCCAAAAATGCTCCCACGCATATGCGTCCTTCCTCCGGATGCATGGATGTCAAATTATCAATTCCCCGCTTCTGCGCTATCCACGTGTATGCATGCTTCTTCAAAGATGCTACACCCACGCGTACGCGTCCCTCACGCTTACGCGTCGATGGCCAAAGTTGAGTTCCAGATTTTGAAATTGTCGCAGGCGCTCTTTGAAAGAGAACGTAGCGTTCTTTTGTAATGAACGTTAATCACACCCACGCGTACGAATCATGCACGCATATGCGTGGATCTTCCAAATTACTTGTTCTACATGTGCGCGTCTTGTACGCGTACGCGTCGCTAGAGAACGTAGCGTTCTCCAAACGAACGTAGCATTCCTCTGCCCTGCTTCTTTCTCTTTTTTTTCCCTTCATCTTTTCATCTGTCATCAATTAAACATGCAATCAAAGCCTTGCTAAAATCATAAAATTTTGTATCATTCATAATAATCACATAATTCTTGCATAAATCTCGTGATAATGCACAAAAGTAACAATGTTTATTTGAATTAAGACAAGCATGAAATTCCAATCCAATCACTTACTTATTGCCTATGAAATGCATGAAACCTAATGAAAACCAGTAAAAATTGCTAATAAAACATGCACAAAATGACTTCTCATCACAATACCAAACTTAAATCTTGCTTGTCCCCAAGCAAGTAGTAGAAAAATGAAAGAAAATAGAAAAGCATATTTGTTCTTATTTGAAAGCACTCAGTCTAGGTTCATGGGGTTTTGATAAACCACTATTTATGGTTTATCTTATGCTAATTTGAGTGGTTTTTATCAATTCTTTGTTCACTTATTCATATAATTTGCATGGTTTTACAAATCCTTCCTAATTCTGTGATATAGTTGAAAACATGTCTCCTAGGCCTTTAAACTGTAAATTTAAATTATCCTATATTACCATTCGATGCCGTGATCTATATGTTGAGTGCTTTCAGGCTTTATAGGGCAGGAATGGCTTATAGGATGGAAATGAACATGAGAAAATGAAGTTTTATGAAGCTGGCAGCGACACGTACGCGTGCCTAGCGCAGAAGACGAGCGACGTGTACGCGTGACAAGGGATGTTGCCAAATGACGTGCACGCAAGACCTACACTTACGCGTGACATGCACCATGTGCAGAAATTGCAGAAAGCGCTGGGAGCAATTTCTGGGCTCCTTTTAGCCCAGTTCCAAGCCTGAAAAACACAGAATAGAAGCTGCAAAATGGGGAAAACACAGGGGATGACTCATAATACATTGATACACATAATTTTAGGTTTTTAGATGTAGTTTCTAGAGAGAGAGGTTCTCTCCTCTCTCTAGGTTTTAGGATTTTAGGATTAGCTTGCTTAAATTCAGATTTCTACTTAGTTTAATTTAGCTTTTCTTCTACTTCTATTTGTCTTAGCATTCTAGTTTATTTAATTACCTTATTTGTTATTTTGTGTTGCTACTTTAGCTTATGAATTCTTATGTTAGATTCAAATTTTCTATTTAATGCAGTTTGAGGTATTTCTTAATTATTTCTCTTCTATTATTTTTGAGTTATTGATAATTGCAATTGGTTATTTGGATTCAATACTCCTTGCTAGTTTTCTATGTTTTATGTTATGCCTTCCAAGTGTTTGATAGAATGCTTGGGAAGGTTTTAGGTTAGATTTTTATGTTCTTGGCTTTGGTTGAGTAATTGGAGACTCTTGAATTATCAAACTCCCTTGTTGATTGATAATTGTGAGTTGCTGGTTGATTTGGATCCCTCTAAAGCTAGTCTTTTCTTGGGAGTTGACTAGGACTTGAGGAATCAAATTGATTTGTTGACTTGACTTTCCTTCATAGTTAGAGGTTAACTAAGTGGGAGCAATGAACAATTCTCATCCTAATTGATAACGAGAACTAGGATAGGACGTCTAATTCTCCCACCTTGCCAAGAGTTTTCCTAGTTATTAATTTCATTCTTGCCATTTTATTTCCTTGTTCCTTATTTCAAAAACACAAAAAGATACTTTTCCATAACCAATAATAAACCATACTTCCCTGCAATTCCTTGAGAGATGACCCGAGGTTTAAATACTTCGGTTTTTATTTTTATTGGGTTTGTTTTAGTGACAACCAAATTTTTGTATGAAAGGATTCTTTGTTGGTTTAGAATCTATACTTGCAACGAGAATTTATTTGTGAAATTCTTTACTAGCAAAAATCTGTTCATCAAAATGGCGCCGTTGCCGGGGAATTGCAATTGTGTGCCTTATTATTGGTTATAGAAGATTTTGATCAGGCCGTGGGTTAAAGTTGAAGAGGTTTGCAAAGAGGTGGAAGAATTCAAAGAAGAGCATAAGGAAGTTGAGCTTGCAAGACCATTGGAAACACCTCTCCCAAGGCCATTACCACCCAATACAATATTCAAGTGGGTAAAATCCTTATCCTTAACCTTTGCTTTCCCACTTGAATATGGTATACTTGAGACGGAAGGTCAACTTTGAGCTCTATGTGGCTTTAAGAGTAAGAGGGAGATGGTTAGTAGTAGGAGTTGGCATGAAAGATTCAATATGGTTGCATACTCCAAATTAAAGTACAAGGATTGGTTTAGAGCTCGAGTAAATGGGTCTTGGAAGTTGTTTGGGTATCTCAGTGAGAATTCAGGTTGCGTGCCACCCGGTTCGAACAATGATGATCAATGTGAAGACGGGTGCAAAAATAAGGTTTGGGACCCCGGAATTCATTCTAACAATCAACACTCCTGGAGCCCTGTCACTTGCTTTAACTTGCTCGAAGGCTTTATGTGCCTCATTTGGGACCCCGGAGGTTATTGGAATTGGAAACATTAGTGGGGATTCCTGGATGAGTTCAAGCACAAGCCACCATGACAGGGAGCTCACCAAATGTTCAACTTAAGGACTTTAACTAAAAGTGTTGGGTGGGAGACAACCCACCATGGTATGATCGTTCTTTTTCAATCTTAGTTTTATTTTATTCTATTTTCATTAGTGTTCATTCATAATGTCTGTATTTGCATTCTGCATTCTGCATTCTGCATTTTGCATATATATATATATATATATATATATAACCAAAACCTAAAAGTGTTGGGTGGGAGACAACCCACCATGGTATGATTGTTTCTTTTTATTCTTAGCTTTATTTTATTTTATTTTTATCAGCATTCATTCATAATTTCTGCATAATCATCTGCATTCTGCATATAAAAAAAGGGGCAAACCACGCGTGAGCGTAGGCCACGCATGGGCGTCGATTCCAATTCGGCGCCTCCATCCAACGAACAGAAAGTTGTGATGGAATCGTGCGGCTAGTGTGCTAGAGGCACAATTCGAGCCACGCGAACACGTACCCGACGCGTACGCGTCAATATCAATTTTAGCACACCACGCGTGGGCGTACGCGATGTGCACGCGTAGCATGAAAAATCTAGCCCCTTTAATATGAACAGGGAGTTTCGCCAAAATGACACTGGAATCGTGCGTTTAGCACAATTTTGGTCGACGCGTACGCGTGCTTCACGCGTATGCGTCATCTTTATTTATCCCTTTTCTCGCGGTCGCGTCTATCACGCGTACGCGTCGGCGCATTTTTGCCCAGACCATGCCCACGCATGATCCATGCGTACGCGTGGATTTGATTTCATTAACCCCGTGATGCGAGAACCCTAACTCCCTTGCGTGCCCTTCTCACCTCTCTTCCCTCCAACGTCTTCTACTTTTCCCTCTTCCCTCCATAGCCACCCTCACCACCACCAACATCCCACCGCAGCCACCGCCGGCAACCCCGGACCGCCGCCAACGCCGCCGACTACCCCTCACTCTCCCTCTTTTTTTCTCCTCTTTTTCTCCCTATTCTCTATCCTCTCAACCCTTCCCGCCTACCCCATGCACTGCCGCGTATAGCCCTGCGCCGCCGTGCCGCCACCACCTCGCCGCCGTGCCACTCCCCTTTCCCTTCCTTTCCGATTCTAGTACTACACTCCCAGGTTTCCCTGTTTCGACCCCTTCATTTTAATTTCATTATTCTGTTCAATTAATTCAATTAGAGTAATTTAAATTTTGTTCAAATTAGGATAGTTAGAGATGCATGTTCTTAGTGGATTTTAGGTGGTTAGGTGGCTAGGATGTGGTTAGTGGATTTAGGTCTGATAAGTGCTCTGTTCCTGCTGTTTGAATTATCTGATTTTAAATTTGCTTTGCCATTGATGTTGCTGGCATGCTGTTTCATTGCTGTTTGATACTGTTTTGCTTAATGACGTCATTTCACATAAGTTGAAATTGTTACTGCTGATTGAAATTATTTTTCTGAGTTCATATGACATGCTGATTGCTACTCTTTTCTGAACTGCTTTGACTCCATATGAACTGAGTTTTTGCTGCTTGCTTTAATTTGGGAACGCCTAATTTACTACCAGGATGCTACCGAATTTTCAAAATGATTCTTGATGTTGGGCTATTAAGTTGCGAATTGTGAATTGAATTTGGTACTGTTTTTACCTTGGTACACTTTATTTTGGCCAGGTTCAATTCATAATTCATTAAATCAGTATCTCCGTCTTTATTTTGGTTCCCTCTCATGTGCATTCGTCATTGCTAGACTCAAAGAGCTAATTGACGAAATTCTGAGACAATCAGAACCTTGTTGACCAATTTTTGCTGCATTAGTGCCATGTTTCAGCCTTTAATTTGTTTATTGCTCAAAGAAAGCATGCTGCCTGCGCTTAATTGGTTATGGAATCATTGCTTATTTCTATTTTATTGGTTCATTTGCTTAATCCCTATGAATTTACATGTGGTTATAGTGTTTTTAATTGATAATAAATTCTTAGGCAATCCAAACTGCTTGATTGAGTTTTGGACTAGACAACTGCTTTACTTTGCTTTATGATGCCTGATTCGTTGATTTCTTGTTCTTCATGTTGCCTGACACTTACGAAATTCATATGGCTTGTTGATTCTGCTGTTTGTTTTTCCGGGAATGTTCCTTTAACTGCCGGAATGCTGCCCAATTTTTCTGAGAACTGTTTTACTTAACTTCCACTCTTGAATTAACTTTCGTACTTTTGCATTGTGCTTTATTTAGTTTAACCCAAAGCCAATTCATGAGATGATGGGTTAGCATTTCCATTCCTTTTGGTTCCCTTTCTATTTATAATGCATTGCTGATGATTTCAATTCTTTTCACGCTTCTCTCATTTACATGTTTTATCATCGATAACTTGCATTGTATGCTTGATTGTGAGCTTGCTTGTTCTTAAACCTTTTGAAATTCTTTTGATTAAGAACAAAATTTTCATGCCACTAACTTCTTCACACTTTTTTAAATATTAACTTACTTGACTTTCTAACTTTTCTTTTAGTTTAAACTAACTCTTTTAGGTTCCTTTAAAGGCATGCTAATTGTTGTTGCTTAACAAACAAGCTTCTCACTATTATTGCAGGAATTCTTGGTTTTAGTTTTGATTGTTGTCTGCATTCTATTTTCTTGCTTTCTGAGAGTTCATTGTTTTGAGTCAACTCATAAGTGTGTCTCAATCTCCTTTTGTTTCTGGCTTTCTGTCTACTTGCTCTTACTTGCTTTTTATTCCTCTACTTTATTTGTTAATCTGTATCCTGGGATTTCTATTTTCAGGATGTTTGATCCGAAAGGAAAAGGCAAGGCTAAGGCCAGCACGGGTAAGAGGAAAAGAGGACAGTCGTCTGTTGCTCTAACGGATATTCTAGCAGATGAATCATGGAAGGAAAAGAACTTCACTGATCAAGAAAAAGCTGACTAGATTGTACCAGCCAATGACCCAGTTAAATTTGCAAACCTCTACTGTGAACTAAAATTTCTGGTCTTTGCGGAAAAGAGGCACCTCTATTTGGAAAAGACTCTCAGAATACCAACTGAATTACAGAAGTAAACTGTAGAGCAGATCAAACAAAGAGGTTGGGTATTTTTGGAGAAAAAATCTGACAGAGGTTAGCGCATCTTGGGTCTGTGAATTCTACTGTAACTATTACAAAACGACCCTTGATGCTGTGCAGCTCAGGGGCAAGCAGATCTTGGTCACAGAGGAGGCCATAGAAGATATCCTCCACTTCCAGCTTAAACCAGACGAGACAGATGGTTATTAGGAGGCTGAGGAATCCATTAGGTTTATGAGCTTTGATTGGGATGCTGATAGGCGCACCATAGCCATTGATCCTGCTGTTCCATGGGCGATGGGAAAGTCGAAAGTAACTCCTAGGGGTATCAAGATTATATATCTCAATTATGAGGCTAGGTCATGGCAACAAATACTGAGTAACTATGTTATGCCTAGCACTCACGAGTCAGAGGTGCCGGCTGCCATGATTATCCTCATTTGGTGCGTTATGGAAGGAAAGGAACTGTACCTTCCACGGTTCATCAGGAAGTACATGACTCGAGTTCATGTCAGAGGCACCCTACCATTTCTGTACTTGGTCACCCAGATGGCCCGCCAAGCCGAGGTGCCTTGGGAGCTTGAGGATGAGAAGCCACCGGTTGCCGAATGCAAAAATATTATTCCACACAGCAAGTGGTTCAGACCCTTCGACCACATACCACCTTCTCTTACTGCCTCTATTGATGCGGCCACATTCTCCGTAGCACCTTTAGCACCTGCTGCACCTCCCGCATCCACAGCACCATCATCCGCTTCCCAACCAGTCTACCTTCTTGTGCATTGCCTCTTTGAGCGCCTGGATCAGATGGAGCGCCGTAACCAACGGTCTTATGAGCAGTCTGAGCGTCGCAACAAGTGACGCTATGAGCATCTGGACCTGATGATGAGGTCGCGGCATACTGACATCCCCTCCGAGCCTGACACACCATCGGAGCACTCTGTGGAGGAGGAGGATGAGCAGGAGGAGGATGCACAGGAGGAGGACCAGCAGTAGGCACATCACGAGGAGCCTCAGCTTGAGCAGCTGGCAGAACCACAAGCACCTGCACAGCCATCACAGACAGAGCCCTCAGCACACCCTTTAGTAGACGAGGACCTTTCACACCCGGCTTGACTAGAGCATCGAGGACGATGCTGTGATATAAGTGTGGGGATCGGTCGTTGTCTCCGGCAGATTTTATTTTGGTGAACTATTTCAGACTTTTTATTCTATTTTGCTTTCCTTTATTTTATTTTTCTTTTAGTACTTGCACATTTTATTTTGCTGTACTTCTGTTTATTTTTACTTTGTTACATTTTGCACTTTGGACTGTATATATCTTAGATATTTAGCTTGGATTGCACTCTTAGTCTATTAGTTGTGATATGGAAAAATATGGATTATTTAGTTAGTTTACCCTTTTTAGCATATGAGAAATTGGTTTAATTGGAAATAGGGAGTAAACCATAAATTTTTAGTTTTTCATAATCACAACAATCCATTTAGTATATATATATAGTAATAAATGCTGGTCAATGGACGATAATAATAATAAATGTTGGTCAATTGATGAAATTCTCACATTGATTTGAGATTAAACCTTTTGGTAACTTGCATGACATATATAATTGGAATATGGTTTTTGAGCTAAGAACACACAACCCGTGAGTTTTTGAGTTTAATTTCATGGTTACATTGTTTAACCATAATATTTTATTCTTTGGTTAGCTTAAGTTAGAGATTGTGTGTCAATTAAGTGTGGAGAACCATGAGAACTTGGGTTGATAAGAAAGTGTTGAATTAACAAGATAATTAGGAATTTGGGTGCATACTCATGTGAGACCAGAAAAACCATGTGCATTGATATGTTATGTTTATTTTTTTTTTATTTCAATAAAAAAAGAGAGAGAGAATTTATGAATTACAATATAAGTAAATAGATAAATAAGGGGACAAAATTACCCCAATGCCAAGTTTAATAAAAGATCAATGCACATGTGGTGAAATTAAGAAAAAATTGGTATATGAGTATGTGAAATATACAAAAGTAAGATTATGGGTAGCTAGGCATGAATTAAATTTACAATAGAGTGCGTGTGTGTGTGTTAGGTTAAAGCTTAGGTTAGTCATAGATTCATATTTTAGCTCACATGGCCATACATATATCCTCACCGTTACCTTAGCCCCATTACAACCTTTAAAAGGCCTCATGATGTTTGCATTGATATACTAAACATTTGTTGATTGGTTAGATGAAGAACAAGGTTTTAGAAAGCATGATTAGAGGGGATTTGAGTTGTTTAACCCCAAACACTTGAGTGATTAGAGTGTATATACAAATCCAGTGAGGGTTCAATTGCTCATTTCCATATGTCCATAATTGATCATTGCTTGTCTTGCAAGTTTGTGAACTCCTTTGATTAACTCAACTTAATTGTGAATGTGTTTTAATATGATCTAGCCCTTGATTGTGCATATATGATTTCCTGAGAATCTGACTCAATTTGACTACATGTATGCTTATATATAGTAATTAGAATTGCATGATTCATGTAGATAGCTTACATCTAGATAGGTTGCATTGCATAAGTTCAACCATTCTTCCTTCACTCTTTTATAGTTTCTCTTGAGTTTAGCATGAGGACATGCGAATGTTTAAGTGTGGGGAGATTGACAAACCATTATTTTATGGTTTATCTTATGCTAATTTGAGTGGTTTTTATCAATTCTTTGCTCACTTATTCATATAATTTACATGGTTTTACAAATCCTTCCTAATTTTGTGATATAGTTGAAAACATGTCTCCTAGGCCTTTAAACTGTCAATTTTAATTATCCTTTATTACCATTCGATGCCGTGATCTGTATGTTGAGTGCTTTCAGGCTTTATAGGGCAGGAATGGCTTATAGGATGGAAAGGAAAAATGCAAAAGTGGAAGGAACATGAGAAAATGAAGTTTTGAGAAGCTGGCAGTGATGCAGAATTTATAGCCACAAACTAACCGGCAAGTGTACCGGGTCGTACCAAGTAATACCTCAGGTGAGTGAGGGTCGATCCCATGAGGATTGATGGACTAAGCAACAATAGTTAAGTGATTTACTTAGTTAGGCTAACAGAAAATGGTTTTTGAGAGTTCAGAGAGCATTAAATAGTAAATTCAGAGATTGAAGACAGGCAAGTGAATAAGTTGGGAATAAAATATAGAGAAAGCAGTTAAGGTTTCAGAGTTATCTATCTTTCGGATTAACTTTTCTTATTAATTTATTTTAATCATGCAAGATTTAATTCATGGCAAACTATATATGACTAGACCCTTATTCCTTAGACCTTTCTAGTCTCCTCTAACTTTCATCAACTGCCAATTCCTTGGTCAATTAATTCCAATTAGGGGGTGAAGTTTAATTCTAGTTATTATGCCACAAAAATCCTAATTACCCAAATATAAGAGGATTATATGTCACGTATCCTGTTAAGTCCAGATAATTAGAATTTAGGAGAACATGTTTTCAAGCTGTTGTTCAAGTAAAGAGCTTTTCCAAGTTATACAAGAATTCAATTAGAAAGAGGGTCATACTTCCGTTCCACCCAAATTCATAAGATAAAGAACGAAAATAATTCTTGAATAGAAATTAATACATGAATTAAAATATAAAAACAATATAATCAATCCATACAATAGATAGAGCTCCTAACCTTAACAATGGAGGTTTAGTTGCTCATGGTGCAAAGAGAAAATAAGGATTCTGGTAACTGTAAATTGGGCTGAGGTGGAATGAAAAGTTAACTAATGTTGGAATCCCCCTAAAAGGGAAGTTATTTTCTCTTTTATATCTAATTCTAATAAATTTAAAATCTAATTTCTAAAACTAAAATAATATCTTTTCCTATTTTAAAATAAAAATTAAGTTTAAATCAGAATTAATTAAATAATCAGCAAGACTTCAATTGATGGATGGGGACCACTTGCTTCGTAGGGTCCATGCCTAACTTGGGAAATAACGAGCAGTGTTTCCCTGAGTCCTCCATTCTGTAGCCTCTAATCTATGTTTTCTGGGCCGAAAACTGGGTCAAAATCAGCCCAGAAATTGCTCCCAGCATTTTCTGCGTTTTCTGCACGTGGCGCATGTCACGCGTACGCGTTAGTCACGTGTACGCATCGATGGTCTTCTTTGTGTGTCACGCGTATGCGTCAAGTACGCACACGCGTCGCCATGGAAAGCTCCAAATCACGCGCACGTGTCAGGTACGCGCATGTGTCGCTCCTCGCTGTCATCTCCTTTAATTCTTGTGCTGCAGAAACTCCATCAAATCCAGCCGAATGCTACCTAAAATAAAGAAAATTGCACAAGACTCAAAGTAGCATCCATAGTGGCTAAAAGATAATTAATTCTTTATTAAACTCAACAAATTAAATGCAAATTCACTAGGAAAAGATAGGAAAGATGCTCACGTATCACAACACCAAACTTGAATTGTTGCTTGTCCTCAAGTAACCAAAACTTATATAGGCTTAGAATGAAAATTTGCATGAGAATGAAAGTTCGATTAAGCTCATTTCTCTTTTTATAGTGGGGTTTACAACTACAATCTTGAATAGTTTTGGCATCTCACGCTCCTTTGAATCAGAAGGATGTCACTGTCATTCGGAATTAGAATCCGGATAATATTATGAATTCTCTGATCTTTTGTAACTCAGTTTAAACCTTGAACACAGCAATTTTTTTTATTCTTTTTTTCTTTGGTGCTTTGCACCTTGAACCTAGCCGTGACTTTAAATGTTTTGTCTCAAGCTTCACTTGATACGGAAACACCATAAGCATTTAACTGGGGAACTCTCTTTAAGTTCTGATTTTCCTTTCAGCTACTCCCAAACAGTGGTGCTCAAAGCCTTTGGCGTACTCTGTTAATTGCAATTAATCTCGACCCTAAATGTTTTGTCTCAAGGATTACTTGACACAAGAATACCACAAGCATGTGACTAGGGAAACAACTCTTTGAGCTTTTAATCATGTCTGACCTCCCTAGTCATTAATGCTCAGAGCCTTGGACCTTGCTTTTATATCCTCTTTTTATTTTTTTTCTTTTTTTCTTTTTTTTTTGCTGTTTCTTTTGCTTCAAGGATTAAACTTTTACTTATTGCAGAGACTTCATAATAGTTTTCTAAATTCCTTGTACATCAACATTCTTTGATTCAAATTTAAATATGCACTGTTCATGTCATGCATTCAGATTCACAGAAAATACCACCACATTTGAATAAATGAGACTATTCTGGAAATTAAACTCAATTTCTCATGCACTACATCCCTTTTCTTCTTTCTTTTTTATTTCAAGCTCAGTGGGCAATACATGAGACACCTTTCAGAATTAAAGCAACTAACAGAACTAAACTAAAAACCTAGGAATTTATCTAATAAAGGATCATGCAATGAACGAGACAAAGTAGCAGAAAAACCGGAACATAACACAGTAACAGCGGGAGAAGGAATATAGAATGAAAGAAATTCAACCACCTCATTTATGCTAGTGGCCATCTCATTCCTCCATGATGAACATTCATCTCCCTTTCGTAATACAAAAATAAACAGAAAAGCCATAAGCGAAGCGACAACACCAAACTTAAAGGTTTGCTTATCCTCAAGCAAAGAAGAACTAAAAGCAGAGAGGGACATAGAAAGATATAAAAAAATTAGTATGATGAACAAAGAATAAAAATATAAAAGAATAAGAGAGAATTAGGATTGGGGGGAGGAGGATTTGAACTCAGGTGCTAAGGTGGTTTAATTGGGGGTCGCATGCGACGCGTACGCGTAAGGCACGCGTCCGCGTGGATCGCGCTGAATTTCAAGCGACACGGCCAGGATGGGAAAATGATGCGCACGCATTAGGAACGCGTTCACATGGTGGGGCTTGTACGCCCAGCACAGTTCCAGCCCCACACCGTCGTAACTCTCTGGCCAGACAGCTTTTACGCCGATTTTACTCATCCATGCGTGCACATGCTTGACACGTATGCGTGGAGTGCCAAAATCGCAAATGACGCGCATGCGTCATGGACGCGTACGCGTGAGCATATTTGTGCGCAAGGCACACTTCCTGCGCCACTCCCACGCAACTTTCTGTTAAAACCTGGATATTCTCGTACTCACTAACGACGCGTACACGTCGTGGACGCTCGCGCGTCATGCACTCATTTTTTTTTAATCACCTAAAATGTTCGGTTTCTGTTATAAAATAGCTGCATGATCAGAAAAACAGTAAAAACTCAATAAAAATCAAATAAGGAAGAAAACTACTACTACAAAAAGTAACTAAGGATATGAAATTATCGGGTTGCCTCCCGACAAGCGCTTCTTTAACGTCACTAGCTTGACGGTCAGTTCTGCTAATTCAGCAGATGCGTGGATCTCTGGCGATCAATCTCGCCTCCCAGATAGTGCTTCAACCTCTGGCCATTCACTGTAAATTTTATATCAGAATTATCTTCCTGTATTTATACATGACCATATGGTGAAGCTCTGGTAACCACAAACGGTCCTGACCACCGGGATTTCAGCTTCTCAGGAAAGAGTTTGAGCCTTGAATTATACAGAAGCACTCTCTGTCCTGGCTCAAAGACTCTGATGGCAATCTTCTTGTCATGCAATAACTTGGTTCTCTCTTTATAGAGCTTGGCATTCTCATAGGTTGAATATCTGAATTCATCAAGCTCATTCAACTGAAGCAACTGCTTAATTCCTACAGCTTCTAAATCAAGATTCAGATACCTAATTACCCAGTAAGCTTTATGCTCCAGCTCAATTGGCAAGTGACAGGCTTTGCCATAGATTAGCTGATAAGGGGACATGCCAATAGGAGTGTTGTAAGCTATCCGGTATGCCCAGAGAGCATCATCAAGCTTCCTAGACCAGTCCTTTCTTGAAACACTGACGGTCTTCTCTAGAATCCTCTTAAGTTCCTGGTTGGAAACTTCAACCTCCTCAATCTGAAGCTTTTTCATCACTGAAAGTGGCATGAGATTGATACTAGCTCCAAGATCACATAAAGCTCTCTGAATGGTGACATCTCCAATGGTGCAAGGAATGACAAAGCTCCCTGGGTCTGGTATCTTCTCAGGAAGGTTGTGTTGAATAATGGCACTACATTCCTTAGTTAACACCACTGTTTCTTGTTCCTTCCAATTCCTCTTGTACGTCAACAGTTCTTTCATAAATTTAGCATAGAGAGGCATTTGCTCAAGAGCCTCTGCAAAAGGAATGTTGATCTGTAGCTTCTTGAAGACATCTAAAAATTTAGAGAATTGCTTTTCTTTGGAAGCCTTCTGAAGCCTCTGAGGTTATGGCATTTTTGGCTTGTTTTCAGGAGCCTATGGCAATGTAGGATAAGTGTCAAGAGAATCAGGGAATGGGTTGTCTGCACGCTTAGGAGGGGCGTGCTCTACTTCTTCCTTGTTCTTTTCTGGAGCTTCTTTTACAACTAGCTCTTCATTGGCTTTTGTCTCAGAGCCAGCTGTTTTATCACTTCTCAATTGAATAACCTTGCAATCTTCTCTTGGGTTCACCACTGTATCACCTGGAGAGTATTTGCAGACCTCTCAGGTATTTGCTTGCTCAGTTGGCCCATTTGCACTTCCAAGTTTCTAATGGAGGCTCTGGTTTCCTGCATAAAACTCCTCATCATCTCCCAATTAGAATCTTCTTGGGATTTAGAGTTTGCCTGCTGAGGTGGTTGTTGTTGATGAGACTGAAATTGGCGGTTATTGTGGTTGTTCTGTTGAAAACCGCCTTGAGAATTATTGTTGTAATTCTGAGATCTCTGAGGTTCATCTCTCCATCCAAAATTTGGGTGATTTCTCCATCCTTGATTCTAGGTCTTAGAGTATGGATCATTGTTGGGATTTCTAGGACCACTCCCCATGTAATTGACCTGTTCAGAAGAGGATTGAGCATAATCAGAATTATCATTTTGCACTAAATTACCTGTCATGTCATAAGAGACCTCTTGAGGTGGATTTTGGGTGTTGATGGCTGAGACTTGCATGCCACCCATCTGCTGAGTATGTAGATTTATTTGCTGAGTCATAAGCTTGTTCTGAGCAAGAATAGCATTAAGAGCTTCTACTTCCATAACAGCCTTCTTCTGAGGAGCCTCAGAGTTCACAGGATTCCTGTTAGATGAGTATAAATATTGGTTGCTAGCAACCAATTGAATAAGCTCAATAGTCTCCTCCGGCGTCTTCTTCTTGTGCAATGAACCACCTGCAGAATTATCTAAACACATATTGAACATTTCACCCAAACCTTCATTAAAGATATCCAATAGGGTCCATTTGGAGAACATGTCCGGAGGGCATTGCCTAGTCAGTAGCTTGTATCTCTCCCAAACTTCATAAAGAGTTTTACCATCCTTCTGCCTGAAGGTCTAAACCTCCACCCTAAGCTTAGTCAGCTTCTTTGGTGGGAAAAATTTAATAAGAAACTCAGTAACAACTTTTTCCCAAGTATCCAAACTCTCATTGGGTTGGGAATCTAGCCATAGCTTTGCTCCATCCCTCAGAACAAACGGGAAGAGCATGAGTTTATACACCTCAGGGTTCACTCGATTTGTCTTCACAGTATCACAAATCTACAGAAAATTAAAAATAAATTGATTTGGGTCTTCGTGGGAAAGACCATGATACTAGCACTTTTGTTGCACCAAGGTGACCAATTGTGGCTTCAACTCAATGTTGTTCATAGCTATAGGGGGCACCACAATACTTTTTCCATAAAGATCTGCAGTAGGAGCAGAGTAAGAGCCAAGCACTCTCCTTTGTTGCTCATTCTCATTCGGATTTTCCACATTGGCATTAACAGCATTATTAGGATCCATAGTGGATTCTGCATCCTTGCAAAGTCTTGCTTGTTGTAAACGTCGCCTACAAGTCCTTTCAGGTTCAGGATCAAAGTCTAACAGAGGTTCCTTGTCCCTATTCCTGCACATAAACAGACAGAAGACAAGAAAAGATGGGATTCTCTATGTCAGAGTGCAGAGAACTCCTAGTGGGATAACCTGTGTAAAATAATAAAACAGAAATACTAAATAAATAAAACAAAAAAATTTCAAAAATGATAACTGAAATCAGACAAAAAAAATTTCAAAAATTAACAGGAAAAATAAGCAAGAAAATTAAAATGAAATTAACTAGTCAACACCAAACTTAATTTCAGAAATTAAGGAAAAATATTAGTGTTATTTATTTATTTATTTATTTATATATTTTTTTCGAAAATTTTTAAATAAAATTTAAATAAAATTAAAACTAAAATACCTAATCTAAGCAATCAAACAACTGATAGTTGTTAATCACTATCAATCCCCGGCAACAGCGCCAAAAACTTGGTGCGGAATTTATAACCACAAACTAACCGGCAAGTGCACCAGGTCGTACCAAGTAATACCTCAGGTGAGTGAGGGTCGATCCCATGAGGATTGATGGATTAAGCAACAATGGTTAAGTGATTTACTTAGTTAGACAAACAAAAAATGGTGTTTGAGAGTTCAAAAGCATTAAACAGTAACTCAGAATATCAGAAGACATGTAAGTAAATAAGTTGGGAATAAAATATGGAGAAAGCAGTTAAGGCTTCAGAGTTATCTATTTTCCGGATTGATTTTTCTTATTAATTTATTTTAATCATACAAGATTTAATTCATGGCAAACTATATGTGACTAGACTCTAATTCCTTAGACCTTTCTAGTCTCCTCTAACTTTCATCAACCGCCAATTCCTTGGTCAATTAACTCCAATTAGGGGGTGAAGTTAATTCTAGTTATTATGCCACAAAAATCATAATTACCCAAATATAAGAGGATTATATGTCACGTCTCCCGTTAAGTCCAGATAATTAGTATTTAGGAGAAATTGTTTTCAAGCTGTTGTTCAAGTAAAGAGCTTTTCCAAGTTATACAAGAACTCAATTAGAAAGAGGGTCATACTTCCGTTCCCCCTAAATTCATAAGATAAAGAACGAAAATAATTCTTAAATTATAAATCAGTACATGAATTAAAATAGAAAAATAATAGAATCAATCCATATAATTAGACAGACCTCCTAACCTTAACAAAGGAGGTTTAGTTGCTCATGGTTCAGAGAGAAAATAAGGATTCAGGTAAACTGTCAATTGGGCTGAGGTGAAATGAAAAGTTAACTAATGTTGGAATCCACCTAAAAGGGAAGTTTATTTTCTCTTTTATATCTAATCCGAATAAATTTAAAATCTAATTTCTAAAACTAAAATAACATCTTTTCCTATTTTAAAATAAAAATTAAGTTTAAATCAGAATTAATTAAATAATCAGCAAGTCTTCAATTGATGGATAGGGACCACTTGCTTCGTAGGGTCCATACCTAACTTGGAAAATAACGAGAAGTGTTCCCCGAATTCCTCCATTCTACAGCCTCTAATCTGTGCTTCCTGGGCCGAAAACTGGGTCAAAAATAGCGTTTTCTGCATTTTCTACACTTGGCGCTTGTCACGCGTACGCGTCAGTCACGCATACACGTCGATGGTCTTTTTCGCGTGTCATGCGTACGCGTCAGGTACGTGCACGCATCACTGTGCAAATCTGTAAATCACGCGCCCAGATGCAGTACGCGCACACGTCGCTCCTCGCTGGTTATCTCTTTTAATTCTTGTTCTGCAGAAACTCCATCAAATCCAGCCGAATGCTACCTAAAATAAGCAGAATTGCACACGACTCAAAGTAGCATCCATAGTGGCTAAAAGATAATTAATTCTTTATTAAACTCAACAAATTAATTGCAAATTCACTAGGAAAAGATAGGAAAGATGCTCACGCATCAGGCAGCGACGCGTACATATGGGCGACACGTACGCGTGCCTAGCGCAGAAGACGATTGACGCGTATGCGTGACTGACGCGTATGCGTAACAAGGGATTTCGCCAAATGACGCGCACGCGTGACCTACGCGTACGCGTGACATGCACCACGTGCAGAAATTGTAGAAAGCACTGGGAGCGATTTCTCGGCTCCTTTTGCCCCAGTTTCATGCCTGAAAAACATAGAATAGAAGCTGTAGAATGGGGGAAACACAGGGGATGACTCATAATACATTGATACACACAATTTTAGGTTTTTAGATGTAGTTTCTAGAGGAGAGGTTCTCTCCTCTCCCTAGGTTTTAGGATTTTAGGATTAGCTTGCTTAAATTCAGATTTCTACTTAGTTTAATTTAGGTTCTCTTCTACTTCTATTTCTCTTAGCATTCTAGTTTATTTAATTACCTTATTGGTTATTTTGTGTTGCTACTTTAGTTTATGAATTCTTATGTTAGATTCAAATTTTCTATTTAATGCAATTTGAGGTATTTCTTAATTATTGCTCTTCTATTATTTTTGAGTTATTGATAATTGCATTTGGTTATTTGGATTCAATACTCCTTGCTAGTTTTCTATGTTTTATGTTATGCCTTTCAAGTGTTTGATAGAATGCTCGGGAGGGTTTTAAGTTAGATTTTTATGTTCTTGGCTTTGGTTGAGTAATTGGAGACTCTTGAGTTATCAAACTCCCTTGTTGATTGATAATTGTGAGTTGCTGGTTGATTTGGATCCCTCTAAAGCTAGTCTTTCCTTGGAAGTTGACTAGGACTTGAAGAATCAAATTGATTTGTCCACATGACTTTCCTTCATAGTTAGAGGTTAACTAAGTGGGAGCATTGAACAATTCTCATCCCAATTGATAAGGATAACTAGGATAGGACGTCTAATTCTCCTACCTTGCCAAGAGTTTTCTTAGTTATTAATTTCATTCTTGCCATTTTATTTCCTTGTTCCTTATTTTAAAAACCCAAAAAGGTACTTTTCTATAACCAATAATAAACCATACTTCCCTGCAATTCCTTGAGAGACAACCCAAGGTTTAAATACTTCGGTTTTTATTTTTATTGGGTTTGCTTTAGTGACAACCAAATTTTTGTATGAAAGGATTCTTTGTTGTTTTAGAAACTATACTTGCAACGAGAATTTATTTGTGAAATTCTTTACTAGCAAACATCTGTTCATCAGGTTTCATGTAGACTGTAATTGAAGCTCTACTTTTATTAGTTTTCAGGTTTGAGATATCCTTTAAGTGCTAACCAAGGTGCTGCTGTGAAACCTTTATTTATTGATCCTTGATATTCGATTTTTTTTCTTTTGCTGAGAGGCTTACACTTTTATTTGCAGCTAAGTGTTATGTATTGCTGGTGCACGAATTGTGAATCACACTTTTCACAACTCGTACCACTAACCAGCAAGTGCACTGGGTTGTCCAAGTAATACCTTACGTGAGTAAGGGTCGAATCCCACAGAGATTGTTGGTTTGAAGCAATCTATGGTTATCTTGTAAATCTTAGTCAGGAAGTCACTTATATTAATCAGTTGAATTGCTAAAAAACAAAAGAGCATGGGTTAAAGGTTACTTGTTATGGAGTAATGGAGAATATGTTGGAGTTTTAGAGATGCTTTGTCTTCTGAATCCCTGCTTTCCTCTGTCTTCTGATCCACGCACGCACGTCCTCCTATGGCAAGCTGTATGTAGGGGTTCACCATCGTCAATGGCTACATCCCATCCTCTCAGTGAAGAATATGCTCACATGCTCTGTCACAGCACGGCTAATCATCTCTCGGTTCTCGATCATACTGGAATAGGATTCTTTATCCTTTTGCGTCTGTCACTAACGCCCAGCACCCGCGAGTTTGAAGCTCGTCACAGTCATTCGATCATTGAATCCTACTCGGAATACCACAGACAAGGTTTAGACTTTCCGGAGTCTCATGAATGCCGCCATCAGTTCTAGCTTATACCACGAAGATTCTAATTAAGAGATCTAAGAGATACTCATTCAATCGGATATAGAACGGAGGTGGTTGTCAGGCACACGTTCATGGGTTGAGGAAGGTGATGAGTGTCACGGATCATCACCTTCATCACAGTTAAGCGCGAATGAACATCTTAGGTAGGAACAAGCGTGTTTGAATAGAAAACAGAAATACTTGCATTAATTCATCGAGACACAGAAGAGTTCCTCACCCCCAACAATGGAGTTTAGAGACTCATGCCGTCAAAGAGTACAAAGTTTTGATCTAAAATGTCATGAGATACAAAATAAGTCTCTAAAAGTTGTTTAAATACTAAACTAGTAGCCTAGGTTTACAAAAAGTGAGTAGACTATGACAGATGGTGCAGAGATCCACTTCTGGGGCCCACTTGGTGTGTGCTGGGGCTGAGATTTAAGCAGTTCACGTGCATAAGGCCATTTTGGGCGTTCAACGCCAGGTTTGGATCCATTTCTGGCGTTGAACTCCAACTTTTAATCCTTTTCTGGCGCTGGACGCCAGAATTGGGCAGAGAACTGGCGTTGAACGCCAGTTTACGTCGTCTATCCTTGAGCAAAGTATGGACTATTATATATTGCTGGAAAGTCCTGGATGTCTACTTTCCAACGCAATTGGAAGCACGCCATTTCGAGTTCTGTAGCTCCAGAAAATCCACTTTGAGTGCAGGGAGGTCAGAATTCAACAGCATCAGTAGTCCTTTTTCAGCCTGAATCAGATTTTTGCTCAGCTCCCTCAATTTTAGCCAGAAAAATACCTGAAATTACAGAAAAACACACAACTCATAGTAAAGTCCAGAAATATGAATTTTTCCTAAAAACTAATGAAAATAAACAAAAAACTGACTAAAACATACTAAAAACTATATGAAATTAACCCCAAAAAGCGTATAAAATATCCGCTCATCACAACACCAAACTTAAACTGTTGCTTGTCCTCAAGCAACTAGACAAATAAAATAGAAGACTAATGGGTTGAGAAGCAATAATATCTTAGAGTTTTTGAGTGAAGCTCAGATTCTAATTAGATGAGCAGTACTAGTAGCTTTTTGCTTCCGAACAGTTTTGGCATCTCACTTTATCCATTGAAGCTCAGAGTGATTGGCATCTATAAGAACTTAGAATTCAGATAGTGTTATTGATTCTCCTATTTTAGTATGATGATTCTTGAACACAGCTATTTCATGAGTCTTGGCCGTGGCCCTAAGCACTTTGTTTTCCAGTATTACCACCGGATACATAAATGCCACAAACACATAATTGGGTGAACCCTTTGGATTGTGACTCAGCTTTGCTAAAGCCCCCAATTAGAGGTGTCCAGGGTTCTTAAGCACACTCTTCTTTTTGCTTTGGACCTTGACTTTAACCACTCAGTCTCAAGTTCTCACTTGACACCTACACGCCACAAGCACATGGTTAGGGACAGCTTGGTTTAGCCGCTTAGACCAGGATTTTTGTTTTCAATTTTTAATATTTATTTTGTGACTCCACATGATCATGAACCTAATAAAACATAAAAAACCATGAAAATAAATAAAAATTGGGTTGCCTTCCAACAAGCGCTTCTTTAATGTCCTTAGCTGGACCTTGCCGAGCTTTTAATCTAGCTTCAACCTTGAGCACTCTTGCTCAACGTTGCCTCAACTCTGTCCATTGACAATGAACCTCTTATCAGAATCAATATCTTGAAGCTCCACATAACCATATGATGATACACTTGTGATCACGTATGGTCCCCTCTACCGGAATTTCAATTTCCCGGGGAATAGCCTGAGTCTAGAGTTGAACAGCAGAACCTTCTGTCCTGGCTCAAAGATTCTAGATGACAGCTTTCTGTCATGCCATTTTTTTTATTTCTCTTTATAAAGCTTGGCATTTTCGAAAGCTGTGGATCTGAATTCCTCTAGCTCATTTAGCTGGAGCAATCTTTTTTCTCCTGCTAATTTGGCATCAAAGTTTAGGAATCTGGTTGCCCAGTAGGCTTTATGTTCCAGTTCCACGGGCAGGTGACATGCCTTACCATACACAAGTTGGTATGGAGAGGTCCCTATAGGGGTCTTGAATGCTGTTCTGTAAGCCCACAGAGCATCATCCAAGCTCCGTGCCCAATCCTTTCTACGAGTACTTACTGTCCATTCTAGGATTCTCTTTAATTCTCTGTTAGAGACTTCAGCTTGCCCATTAGTCTGTAGATGATATGGAGTAGCCACCTTATGGCGAATTCCATACTGAACCATGGCAGATCAAAGTTGTTTATTGCAGAAGTGAGTGCCCCCATCACTGATTAGTACTCTAGGGACCCCAAACCTGCTGAAGATATGTTTCTGGAGGAACTTCAGCACTCTTTTAGTATCATTGGTGGGTGTGGTAATGGCCTCAACCCATTTTGATATATAGTCAACTACCACCAGAATATAAGTGTTTGAGAATGATGGTGGGAAAGGTCCCATGAAGTCAATTTCCCATACGTCAAACAACTCAATCTCCAAGATTCCTTGTTGAGGCATGGCGTAACCATAGGGCAGATTACCAGCTCTTTGGCAACTATCACAGTTACGTACAAACTCTTGAGAATCTTTATAGAGTGTGGGCCAATAGAAGCCACATTGGAGGACCTTGGTGGCTATTCGCTCACCTCCGAAATGGCCTCCATATTGTGATCCATGGCAATGCCATAGGATCCTCTGTGCTTCTTCTCTAGGCACACACCTACGGATTATTCCGCACCTCTATTTCCTTGTTTGAGATTTTATGCCCAAGAACAATTCCCTCAGTCACCATGATGTGACACTTTTCCCAGTTTAAAACTAGGTTGGTCTCTTGGCATCTTTTCAGAACAAGTTTCAGGTGATCAAGACAGGAGTT
>NC_029790.2:48929836-48949876 GCF_000816755.2 Arachis ipaensis | reverse complement strand
AAGTCAATAAGATCAACTTTCATGCAGTCTTTTGATGTGTCTGGATGCTGCATGGCTTTGACAGCGTTCAACTTGAATTCATCATCATTGACTCTCAGGTTTATCTCCCCCTGTTGGACGTCAATGAGGGATCGTCCGGTTGCTAGGAAGGGTCTTCCTAGAATGAGAGTGGCACTCTTGTGCTCCTCCATTTCTAGCACAACAAAGTCAGTGGGAAAGGCGAATGGCCCAACTCTGACAATCATGTCTTCAATCACGCCTGATGGGTATTTAGTGGAACCATCAGCAAGTTGGAGACATATCCGGGTTGGTTTAACTTCTTCAGTTAAGCCAAGCTTTCTGATAGTGGATGCAGGTATTAGGTTGATGCTTGCCCCAAGATCGCATAAAGCTGTCTTGGTGCAATTACCTTCTAGTATGCATGGTATCAGAAAACTCCCAGGGTCTTTAAGCTTTTCAAGAAAGCTTTTTCAGAATGACTGCACTGCATTTTTCAGTGAGGAGAACTCTTTCTGTTTCTCTCCAATCCTTTTTATGACTCAAGATCTCTTTCATGAACTTGGCATAAGAAGGTATTTGCTCAAGTGCTTCTGCAAATGGAATCTTTATTTCAAGAGTCCTGAGATAATCTGCAAAGCGAGCAAATTGCTTATCCTGTTCCTCTTTCCGGAGTTTTTGAGGATAAGGTATCTTGGCTTTATATTCTTCAACCTTAGTTGCTGTAGATTTACTGCCTACAGAAGTGGTTGAAGAAGCCTTTTTAGAGGGGTTGTTATCAGCATTTGTGTGTGTCTGATCCCTCACTGGCAATTGAGTGCCAGAGTTAGAAGCTGGAGTGAAACTGGATGCCAGCTCCTTGTCTGCTCCTGGCGTTTGAACGCCAGAATTGTGCCCATTTTGGGCGTTCAGCGCCAGATCTTGCCCATTTTGGGCGTCCAACGCCAGATCCTTGCCCATTTCTGGCGTTGAATGCCAGTCCTGCCTTATTTCTGGCGTTGAACGCCAGTCCTGAGCATGGTCTGGGCGTTCAGCGCCAGTCTTCCACCAATTTTCTGGCGTTTTAGTTCCAGAATTACTTTTCCCTGGGCTCTTACTGTCCTCAGGTGAATTTTGGGTGGTTTGCTCATTTCTTAGCTTTTTGCTGCCTTGAGGTGGGGTATTTAATGTTTTCCCACTTCTTAGTTGAACTGCTTGGCATTCTTCTGCTATTTGCCTTGACAACTGCTGCTTTGTTTGCTTAAACTGTTCGTCCATATGTATATTAGCCATCCTTGTCTCTTATAGTCTATCTTTGAATTCGGCTAACTTCTTTGTTAGAAAGTCCAATTACTGATTGAATTCAACAGCTTGTTTTACAGGACTGAGTTCAGCAGTTGCTGTTTTGACCTCTTCTTTCATGGAAGGGTCATTGCTTAGGTACAGATGTTGATTCCTGGCAACTGTATCAATGAGCTATTGGGCTTCTTCAATTGTCTTTCTCATGTGGATAGATCCTCCAGCTGAGTAATCTAAAGACATCTGAGCTCCTTCTGCAATCCCATAATAGAAGATGTCTAATTGAACCCACTCTGAAAATATTTCAGAGGGGCATTTTCGTAGCATCTCTCTGTATCTCTCCCAGGCATCATAAAGAGATTCATTATCTCCTTATTTAAAGCCTTGGATGTCCAGCCTTAGCTGTGTCATCCATTTTGGGGGAAAGTATTGATTCAGGAATTTTTCTGTCAGCTGTTTCCATGTCCTTATGTTGGCCTTAGGTTGGTTATTCAACCACCTCTTAGCTTGATCTTTTACAGCAAATGGAAACAGTAATAGTCTGTAGACATCCTGATTTATTTCTTTATCATGTACTGTGTCAGCAATTTGTAAAAACTGTGCCAGAAACTCTGTAGGTTCTTCCTGTGGAAGACCGGAATACTGGCAATTTTGCTGCACCATGATAATGAGCTGAGGATTCAACTCAAAGCTACTGACTCCAATAGAGGGTATGCAGATGCTACTCCCTTATGAAGCAGTAGAGGGGTTAGCATATGACCCCATAGTCCTCCTGGACTGTTCATTTCCACTTAGATCCATGATGGAGAAAGGGAGATGATGTAAAAAAAATATTTTTATTTATTTATTTATTTATTTAATTATTTCGAAAATAAAATAAATTAAAATAAAATAAATAAAAATAGGTGAAGATTTTCGAAAAAAAAAATGAGGAGAGAGAAAGTGGTTAGGAAGTTTTGAAAAAGATATGATTTGGAAAAGATTTTAAATTTTAAAAAAATCTGAATTTTTTTTTTAAAAAAAATAATTTTCGAAAATTTGTTTTAAAAATAGAGAGAAAAGATATTTTTGAATTTAGTGAGGAAAGAGAAAAACAATAAGATAGCACAAGATTTAAAATTTTTAGATCTAATGCTCCTTGTTTTTTTTTTGAAAATTTTGGAGGGAAAACACCAAGGAACACCAAACTTAAAATTTTTAAGATCAAGACACAAGGAAAACTCAAGAACACTTTGAAGACTCACAAAAACACAAGAACATGAAGAAAGAACACCAAACTTAAAATTTTTAGAAAACCAAACCAAAATTTTCGAAAACCAAAGGGAAATCAACAAGAAAACACCAAACTTAAAGTTTCGCACACAATTTAATAGAGAAATTATTATTTATGAAAAAGAAGGTTTTGAAAAGAATATAAAAGATTCTAACCCAATTACCAAGAACACAGATTAACGCTCTAGCCAAATGAGTTATGAATGTAACACTTGTTTTGAAGAAGTATATTTATGTTTATCAGTTGAATTGCGAATAAACAAGAGAGCATGAGTTAAAGGTTACTTGTTATGGAGTAATGGAGAATATGTTGGAGTTTTGGAGATGCTTTGTCTTCTGAATCCCTGCTTTCCTCTGTCTTCTGATCCACACACGCACGTCCTCCTATGGTAAGCTGTATGTAGGGGTTCACCGTCGTCAATGGCTACATCCCATCCTCTCAGTGAAGTGCTCACATGCTCTGTCACAGCACGGC
Organism: Arachis ipaensis; assembly: GCF_000816755.2. NCBI lineage: Eukaryota > Viridiplantae > Streptophyta > Magnoliopsida > Fabales > Fabaceae > Arachis > Arachis ipaensis. The sequence goes on along the minus strand of NC_029790.2, from coordinate 48,946,854 downwards.
TAATCATCTGTCGGTTCTCGGTCATACTGGAATAGGATTCTTTATCCTTTTGCGTCTGTCACTAGCGCCCAGCACTCGCGAGTTTGAAGCTCGTCACAGTCATTCGATCATTGAATCCTACTCGGAATACCACAGACAAGGTTTAGACTTTCCGGATTCTCATGAATGCCGCCATCAGTTCTAGCTTATACCACGAAGATTCTAATTAAGAGATCTAAGAGATACTCATTCAATCGGATATAGAACGGAGGTGGTTGTCAGGCACACGTTCATGGGTTGAGGAAGGTGATGAGTGTCACGGATCATCACCTTCATCACAGTTAAGCGCGAATGAACATCTTAGGTAGGAACAAGCGTGTTTGAATAGAAAACAGAAATACTTGCATTAATTCATCGAGACACAGCAGAGCTCCTCACCCCCAACAATGGAGTTTAGAGACTCATGCCGTCAAAGAGTACAAAGTTTTGATCTAAAATGTCATGAGATACAAAATAAGTCTCTAAAAGTTGTTTAAATAATAAACTAGTAGACTAGGTTTACAAAAAGTGAGTAGACTATGACAGATGGTGCAGAGATCCACTTCTAGGGCCCACTTGGTGTGTGCTGGGGCTGAGATTTAAGCAATTCATGTGCATAAGGCCATTTTGGGCGTTCAACGCCAGGTTTGGATCCATTTCTGGCGTTGAACTCCAACTTTTAATCCTTTTCTGGCGCTGGACGCCAGAATTGGGCAGAGAACTGACGTTGAACGCCAGTTTACGTCATCTATCCTTGAGCAAAGTATGGACTATTATATATTTCTGGAAAGCCCTAGATGTCTACTTTCCAACGCAATTGGAAGAACGCCATTTCGAGTTCTGTAGCTCCAGAAAATTCACTTTGAGTGCAGGGAGGTCAGAATTCAACAGCATCAGCAGTCCTTTTTCAGCCTAAATCAGATTTTTGCTCAGCTCCCTCAATTTCAGCCAGAAAAATACCTGAAATTACAGAAAAACATACAACTCATAGTAAAGTCCAGAAATATGAATTTTTCCTAAAAACTAATGAAAATAAACTAAAAACTGACTAAAACATACTAAAAACTATATGAAATTAACCCCAAAAAGCGTATAAAATATCCGCTCATCAATTGCAGCAGTTTTTTATCTTTGTTTTTCAATCAAAACATACACACCACAGACACTTGGCTCATAATTCATCTTAAGAACATTGGTGCCCAGCACCTCTTTGGATTACTAATTGCTTTGTAACTCGGTTGCTCTTGATAGTGGACATTTTGGTTGATAATCCCGGGTTAGCTAACCAAAGTTACCAAGTGTTGAAACACTCCTTAAAACCTATTCATCCAAGCAGATCCTAGTACAATAGCACCACATGCATGTCTCTTAAGGTCCAAGCTATTTGTGTCTGATGACATGTCATCATGTCATCTTTTTCTATGCTTTTTCATACAAGAAATTGATTATTAGTGCTTAAATATTTCATTCTTTTTGTGCTTAAATGGTATATTTCTTTGATCTTTTGATTTTATAAACTATGTAGAAAATAAGAAGAAAAAGAAGCAAAAAAAGCACAAAATAAGCTAAAAAGAAGAAAAGAGGAATTTTGGTGACATTTTGGAGTTGAGGCACACTTTGGAGACTTAGGCCACACTTTTAAAAGCGTGGCACATAACTAAATCGAGAAAGCGTGCTCCATGTTCACAATCAGCGCTCAAAATGTTAACTGGGCATTCACTTTTGTTAACTTTCTCGTGAAATCTAGCTTGGAAGCAAGCGGAGTGGTGCACGAAATTGTGATCATCAACAACGGCGCCAAAGACTTGGAGCTCTCAAATGTGAATCACACTTTGTCACAATTTCGCACAACTAACCAGCAAGTACACTGGGTCATCCAAGTAATACCTTACGTGAGTAAGGGTCGATCCCACGGAGACTGTCGGCTTGAAGCAAGCTATGGTCATCTTGTAAATCTCAGTCAGGCAGATTTAAATGGTTATGGAGAATTGATAATTAAAAGATGAATAAAACATAAAATAAAGATAGAGATACTTATGTAATTCATTGGTAGGAATTTCAGATAAGTGTATGAAGATGCTTTGTTCCTCCTAAACTTCTGCTTTCCTATTGCCTTCATCCAATCATTCATACTCCCTTCCATGGCAAGCTTTATGTTGGGCATCACCATTGTCAATGGCTACTTCCCGCACGGCTAATCATTTGTCGGTTCTTGATCATGTTGGAATAGGATCCATTGATCCTTTTGCATCTCTCACACGCCCAACAATCGCGAGTTTGAAGCTCGTCACAGTCATCCCTTCCCAGATCCTACTCGGAATACCACAGACAAGGTTTAGACTTTCCGGATCTCAAGAATGACTGCCAATAATTCTAGCCTATACCACTAAGGTTCCAATCTTAGATTAGAAACCCAAGAGATACGCATTCAAGCCATTGCTAGTAGAACAGAGGTGGTTGTTAGGCACATGTTCGTAGGTGAGAATGATGATGAGTGTCACAGATCATCACATTCATCAAGTTGAAGAACGAACGAATATCTTAGAGAAGAAGTAGGCGTGAATTAGAAGAACAATAGTAATTATATTAATTCATGAAGAACAGCCGAGCTCCACACCTTAATCTATGGTGTGTAGAAACTCCACCGTTGAAAATACATAAGAACATGGTCTAGGCATGGCCGAATGGCCAGCCTCCCAAAGAGGGTTCAATCATCAAAACATGATTCAAAGATGAAAATACAATAGCAAAACGTCCTATTTATAGAAAACTAGTAGCCTAGGGTTACAGAAATAAGTAATTAATGCAGAAATCTTCTTTCGGGCCCACTTGGTGTGTGCTTGGATTGAGCATTGAAGTGTTCATGTGTAGAGACTTTTCTTGGAGGTAAACACCAGGTTTTGTGCCAGTTTGGGCGTTTAACTCCAGCTTTTGTGCCAGTTCTGGCATTTTGACGCCAGAATTCTTAAGCTGACTTGGAACGCCTGTTTGGGCCATCAAATCTTGGGAAAAGTATAAACTATTATATATTGCTGGAAGTCTCAGGATGTCTACTTTCCAATGCAATTGAGAGCGCGCCAATTGGTTTTCTGTAGCTCCAGAAAATCCACTTCGAGTGCAGGGAGGTCAGAATCCAACAGCATCTGCAGTCCTTTTTCAGCCTCTTAATCAGATTTTTGCTTAGGTCCCTCAATTTTAGCCAGAAAATACCTGAAATCACAGAAAAACACACAAACTCATAGTAAAGTCCAGAAATGTGATTTTTATTTAAAAACTAATAAAAATATAATAAAAACTAACTAAAATATACTAAAAACATACTAAAAATAATGCCAAAAAGTGTATAAATTATGGAGTAACTTTCTTGCTCAGCTGACCCACTTATGCCTCCAAATTTCTAATGGAGGACCTTATTTTAGTCATAAAACTTTGAGTGGTTTTAATTAGATCAGAGACTATGGTTGCTAAGTCAGAATGGCTTTGCTTAGAATTCTCTGTCTGTTGCTGAGAAGATGATGGAAAAGGCTTACTATTGCTAAACCTATTTCTTCCACCATTATTGTTGTTGAAACCTTGTTGAGGCCTCTGTTGGTCCTTCCATGAGAGGTTTGGATGATTCCTCCATGAAGGATTATAGGTGTTTCCATAGGGTTCTCCCATGTAATTCACCTCTTCCATTGCTGGGTTCTCAAGATCATAAGCTTCTTCTTTAGATGAAGCTTTTTTGGTACTGCCTGTTGCTGCTTGCATTCCAGACAGACTTTGAGAAATCATATTGACTTGTTGAGTCAATATTTTGTTCTGAGCTAGTATGGCATTCAGAGTATCAATCTCAAGAACTCCTTTCTTCTGATTTGTCCCATTATTCACAGGATTCCTTTCAGAGGTGTACATGAATTGGTTATTTTCAACAATCTCAATGAGTTCCTGAGCTTCTGCAGGCATCTTCTTCAGATGAAGAGATCCTCCAGCAGAGCTGTCCAATGACATCTTGGACAGTTTAGACAGACCATCATAGAAGATACCTATGATGCTCCATTCTGAAAGCATGTCAGAAGGGCACCTTCTGATTAATTGCTTGTATCTTTCCCAAGCTTCATAGAGGGATTCACCTTCCTTCTGTCTGAAGGTTTGGACTTCCACTCTAAGCTTACTCAATTTTTGAGATGGAAAGAACTTTGCCAATAAGGCATTGACTAGCTCTTCCCAAGAGTTCAGGCTTTCTTTAGGTTGTGAATCCAACCATGTTCTAGCTCTGTCTCTTACAGCAAAAGGAAAGAGCATAAGCTTGTAAACCTCAGGATCAACATCATTGGTCTTGACAGTGTCACAGATTTATAGGAATTCAGCTAAGAACTGATGAGGATCTTCCATTGGAAGGCCATGAAACTTGCAATTCTGTTGCATCAGAGAAACTAATTGAGCCTTAAGCTCAAAGTTGTTTGCTCCAATGACAGGGATTGAGATGCTTCTCCCATAGAAGTCGGGAGTAGGTGCAGTAAAGTCACCAAGCACCTTCCTTGCATTATTGACATTGTTGTTGTTTTTGGCTGCCATGTCTTTTTCTTGTTTGAAAAGTTCTGTTAGGTCCTCTATAGGGAGTTGTACTTTAGCTTCTCTTAGCTTTCTCTTCAAGGTCCTTTCAGGTTCAAGATCAGCTTCAACAAGAATGCCTTTGTCCTTGCTTCTGCTCATATAAAAAGAGAAGAAGAAAGTATGGAATCCTCTATGTCACAATATAGAGATTCCTTGAAGTGTCAGAGGAAAAAGAAGAATAGAAGGAGAAGGTAGAAAGAGAAGAATTCAAACTTATCAAGAGGGATAGAGTTTGAATTGTTGATAGTGGAGGAGTGTTAGTCCTTTAAATAGAAGGATGTGAGTAGAGGGGAAGAATTTTCGAAATTAAAGTAAAAAGATTTTGAAATAATTAAACGAAATTTTGAAAATTTGGTAAATGATTTTTGAAAACTAAGATTGGGAAAGAAATTAAGTGATTTTTGAAAAAGATTTTGAAATTAGAAATCAAAAAGATATGATTGAAAATTAATTTTGAAAAATATGTGATTGAAAAGATATAATTGAGAATCAAATTAAAAAGAAGAAAGTTTTTAAAAATAAAGTTGATTACTTGAACAAAAAGAAATTAAAAGATATGATTCTAGAATTAAAATTTTTGATCCTTTCTTAATAGGCAAGTAACAACTTGAAAATTTTGAATTAAATCACTAATTGTGACAAGGATTTTCGAAAATAGTAATAAATAAAAAAATTGAAAAGAAATTGATTTTGAAAATATATGATTGAAAAGATATGATTTGAAAAAAATATGATTTTGAAAAATTATGAAAACTTGAAAAAAAAATTTGAATTAGAAACAAAATCTTCCCTCTTATGCCATCCTGGCGTTAAATGCCCAGAATGGTATCCATTCTGGCATTTAACACCCAAAATGCTATCCTTTTGGGCGTTTAACGCCGAGCCAGTTACCCTGACTGGCATTTAAACGCCAGTTTTCCTTCTTCACTGGGTGTTTTGAACGCCCAGCTTTTTCTGTGTAATTCCTCTGCTGCATGTTCTGATGCAATGCTAGTCTAAGACTCCGGTCGAGGAATTAGACATGGCTTACTAGCCAGCCAAGCTTTCAAAGAAAGCTCCGGTCTAAAATATTAGACATGGCCAATGGCTAGCCAAGCTTTAGCAGATCATTGCTCACAACAGTAAAATTGATAGAAATCAACAAGCTCTTGTGATGATAAGTTGAAACCTCGGTCCAAAAGATTAGACATGGCTTCACAACCAGCCAAACTTCCACAAATCATCATGAAACTCTAGAAGTCATTCTTAAAAACTCTGAAGAACAAAAATAGAAAATTTTTGTATTTTTAAAATATTTTTTTCGAATAAAAAGTAAAATTACCTAATCTAAGCAACAACATGAACCGTCAGTTGTCCAAACTCGAACAATCCCTGGCAATGGCGCCTAAAACTTGGTGCACAAAATTGTGATTATCAACAATGGAGCCAAAGACTTGGAGCTCTCAAACGTGAGTCACACTTTGTCACAATTCTGCATAACTAACTAGCAAGTGCACTGGGTCGTCCAAGTAATACCTTACGTGAGTAAGGGTCGATCCCACGGAGAATGTCGGCTTGAAGCAAGCTATGGTCATCTTGTAAATCTCAGTCAGGCAGATTCAAATGGTTATGGAGAATTGATAATTAAAAGATGAATAAAACATAAAAAAAAGATAAAGATACTTATGTAATTCATTGGTAGAAATTTCAGATAAGCGTATGAAGATGCTTTGTTCCTCCTAAACTTCTGCTTTCCTATTGCCTTCATCCAATCATTCATACTCCCTTCCATGGCAAGCTTTATGTTGGGCATCACCGTTGTCAATGGCTACTTCCCGTCCTCTCAGTGAAAATGTTCCAAATGCACTGTCACCGCACGGCTAATCATCTGTTGGTTCTCGATCATGTTGGAATAGGATCCATTGATCCTTTTGCATCTGTCACATGCCCAACAATCATGAGTTTGAAGCTCGTCACAGTCATCCCTTCCCAGATCCTACTCGAAATACCACAGACAAGGTTTAGACTTTCCAAATCTCAAGAATGACCGCCAATAATTCTAGCCTATACCACGAAGGTTCCAATCTTAGATTAGAAACCCAAGAGATACGCATTCAAGCCATTGCTAGTAGAACAGAGGTGGTTGTCAGGCACATGTTCATAGGTGAGAATGATGATGAGTGTCACAGATCATCACATTCATCAAGTTGAAGAACAAACAAATAACTTAGAGAAGAAGTAGGCATGAATTGAATAGAAGAACAATAGTAATTGTATTAATTCATGAAGAACAGCAGAACTCCACATCTTAATCTATGGTGTGTAGAAACTCCACCGTTGAAAATACATAAGAACAAGGTCTAGGCATGGCCAAATGGCCAGCCTCCGAAAGAGGGTTCAATCATCAAAATATGATTCAAAGATGAAAATACAATAGCAAAAGGTCCTATTTATAGAAAACTAGTAGCCTAGGGTTACAGAAATAAGTAATTAATGCAGAAATCTTCTTCCGGGCCCACTTGGTGTGTTCTTGGGCTGAGCATTGAAGCTTTCATGTGTAGAGACTTTTCTTGGAGTTAAACGCCAGCTTTTGTGCCAGTTTAGGCGTTTAACTCCAGCTTTTGTGCTAGTTCTGGCGTTTTGACGCTAGAATTCTTAAGCTGACTTGGAACGCCTGTTTGGGCCATCAAATCTCGGGCAAAGTATGAACTATTACATATTTCTGGAAAGCCCAGGATGTCTACTTTCCAACGCAATTGAGATCGCGCCAATTGGGCTTCTTTAGCTCCAGAAAATCCACTTTGAGTGTAGGGAGGTCAGAATCCAACAGCATCTGCAGTCCTTTTTCAGCCTCTGAATCAGATTTTTGCTCAGGTCCCTCAATTTCAGGCAGAAAATACCTGAAATCACAGAAAAATACACAAACTCATAGTAAAGTCTAGAAATGTGATTTTTATTTAAAAGCTAATAAAAACATAATAAAAACTAACTAAAATATACTAAAAACATACTAAAAACAATGCCAAAAAGCGTATAAATTATCCGTTCATCTGGGAGCGTTCACTAAAGTTAACTGGGCATTCACTTTTGTTAACTTGGCACTAACATCATGACCATGCCTTCTTTAAAGGACCATAACTTGAGCTACAGATGTCCAACTGATGCTCTTCCAGTTGCATTGGAAAGCTGACATTCAGAGCTTTCCAACGATATATAGAAATCTATATTTGGCATGAAATTGAGGCACAAGTGATAGGCATCTTTAAGGCCCAAAAACCACTCTCAGCAAAAGGGTAGCGTTCAAAAAAGTGAACGTCACGTTCACTAAAGTGAACGTTTTCGTGACTTTTGCCAAGGAAAGCAAGGCACGCACCAAAAAGAAACCAAGAGAGAGCGTTGGGTGAGTGAACATAGCGTTCACTAATGCAACGCTAGGAACCCAATGCGCACCAAGGAAGCACACATAACAAGTGAACGTGGAGTTCACTGCTCCAAACAGAACGCTTCAATGGGAGTGAACCAAGTGCATCCTGACCCATGCCATCAAGTGCCATCTTTGATTCAATTCTTCACATACCCACTCTCATTCAAATCCAAAGCATGCAAACCCCATTAACATGACTCAAAGGCACAAAGAGAAGCTAGATTAGGAATTTTATTTGTAATTTGTTTTCACTTTCTATTTCATTTTCATTTTATAAAGCCTATATAAAGGCATCAATCTCATTTTATTAGAGCAAGACTGGCTCTGCTAGAGAACAATAGGAGTAAGAGTAGGATAGATAGAAAGCTCTCTTTGATACACTTTTATTTTTCTGCACTTTTACATTTCAAGTATTGAATTCAACTTGGCTTATGAAATTTCAGTTTCTAATAATCCTCTGCTACAAATTTCCTTTTCTACAATTTTACAATTCAATTTACATTGAGCTTGATTTTAATCTTCTGTTCTCATTGCTTCCAATTTACTTTCATGCAATTTAAATCTTCTTGTTCCTCTGCAATTTACATTTGAGCTTGCTGTGAGCTTGATTTATATTTCCTACAAATTTACATCTTCTGCAACTGTTCTAAATTCTGATTTACAGCTTCATTTAAATTCCCAGAACCCAATTCCCTTTATAGTTACTGCAATTTACCTTTCTTGCTCTTTAAGATTCAGTCACTTTACTTTCTGCAATTTAAATTCCCTGCAATTTACATTCAGCTGATCAATTCTCATTCAATTCAATACTATTAGCTTGACTAAACTAATCACCTCACTAAAGTTGCTTGATCCATCAATCCTTGTGGGATTGACCTCATTCTTGTGAGTTATTACTACTTGATGCAACCCGGTACACATGCCGGTGATTTTTTTGTGGAATCGTTTTTCCCTCATCATATTTTTGGCACCGTTGCCGGGGATTGATATAGATCGACAATGATTAAGTGGGTGGGAAGTCTAGATTAAGCATTTTCTTTGTTTTTGTTTTCTGTTTTAAGCTGATAGCAAGGTGTTTGAGTTATTGCCTCACTACGAAATTCTTCTCTGAGACATGAATTTCATTTTTCATTGGTGTTGTGTTTTACAAAATTCAAATGGAGTTCAACTCATCTTGTGATCAAACAAATTTTATGGGATATTACCCACCATCACCAATTTCTAATGATGGCTGGGAATATCACCAACAAATTACAGATCCTGAGCAGTCCAATCCATGGAGATATGTCTCAGAACCACAAGATGAGCAAGAGAATCATATGGAATATTTTTCACCACCACAAAATGATTCAAGTCATTATGATGGCTGGAAATATGACCAAGAAATGATAGATGATGAAACAATTCACATAAGATATGATCCAGAACCACAAGATGATTTGTGTCATTACCCTCATGGTGTCTGGACATGTCAACAAGAGTGTGAACAATCAGTTGAAATGGGACACTTCTTAGAGACACAATATGATCCAGATTTTGATAAGTCTAACAATTACTCATAATGTGGCTGGAAAGGTCAAAATCAAAGGGATCTTGATGATCCATACTTTGTTCATCAAGAAACATCATCACTGGAGTGTGCTTTCAACAAGTTCATGCAAGATTATCCCCCAATGCCACAAAATGACCCATACTGTGACGAATTCTATAATGATTCACATTGTGGATGGGAGGATCAAAACCAGAAAGCATTTGACAGTTCATACTCCACTTATCAAGAGCCATCATCACTTGAGCAAACCTTCAATTCATTTATGCAAACTTGTCCAACCTCACCTCATAGTTCCTCATTTGAAAATTCTTCATCACTTGATTATGCCTCAACATAAAGTCTCACCCAAGATCCATACAATTCATTCCACTAACAACAAAATTTATTCCACAATTCACAAGATTCATTCCATACCACTCAAAACAACCTCACCACAACACATCCATATCCACAAAATCTCTCTCAACCTTCATCTTTTGAGCTAGTAGCTGAGGATCTCCTTCAAAAGTCCAGAGAATTATTGGAAAGGTAAAAACAATCCTGGAAAGAGCAAGAAAGTCTCTTTAAGAAGATGGATGGGCACTTAGAGCAAATGAAGAGAAACTTAGAACTGCTGAGCAAGGAAGATAAAGACCAATTGATGGATGTGAATGATGAAGTGGAAGACCAAGAAGAAGAGGCACTTGTGTCAAGCAAACTTTCAATGAAGAATAAGGTGGTGGAGGTAGTTGAACCCAAAGCTGCATATCCACAAAAGCCACTTGAGATAACAAGGGAATATGAAAACTCACAACCCCTACAAACTTCTCTGAACCAAAAATTCTCAACAATTGAATCTGTGATTGAAAGATATGAAGAGAAGATGAAGAAATATTGGGAAGATCAACAAACCTCCTCTATAAAAGTGCTATTAAGTCAAATGTTGAGTACAAAGGTATAAGTAGAGGAACAAGAAAGTGAGGAAGACAATCATGGAAGTCCAAACTCAAGTGAAGCAGAAAGTTGCATAGAAGAAGGGCTCATTGAACCACCAATTCAAAAGGCTTTTGATGAAGATAATGCTCCAACCATCACACAACCACCAAGTATTGATATCTAAGAAGTGAAGGCAACTAACAAGAGCACCGATCCAACCACTGATCCAACAAGCAAGCTCAATCAAACCATTAACAAAAGGAAGCTTGCTGAGGAGAGACCAAGATATGGGACAATAGCTGAATCTTCTCCCCCCTTGAGGTCATTCCTCTTAACAAACTGGAAGAAGAGGAAGAAAGTGAAGAACAACATGTCAAGCTAATGACACTAAAAGAGTGCTTGTTGGGAGGCAACCCAACCTTAGGTAACATTTCAGTTCTTTGCTGACCTTCTCTGTCTGCTTTGATTAAATTCAATAAATTGGTATATGATTACATTCTAAGTTTGGTGTTGCCTTGCAATAATTTGTTTTCAACCCTTATGGATGATTGCATCAAATCAAAAATGAAAGTGTCACACTGAGATTCTAAGTTTGGTGTGCCACTTATTTTCTATGCAAGAAATCCAGCAACACCATTTGTCTACATAATGATAATGCCTCTGCAGTGTTATTCTTTTGGTTTGACACTTTGTTATTCCGTTTACTTTAGTTATTTCTTTGTTTTTAATGCTTTCATTTATTTTGCTTCTTGACTGTTTTTTGTTAAATACCTCACCAAGAAATTCTTACTCATGATATATTCTTGGCTTGGTGATTGTATTTAACATATAACAGTTCCTTGTGTTTAGTTTTAGTTCAAATAAATTGATATATGGTTGCATTCTAAGTTTGGTGTTTCTATGCAACAAAATTTGGTTCTAATCTTTACTAGATACTTGCATCAATTTCAAGTGAGAGTGTCACACTAAGTTTGGTGTGCCATTCATTCTTTATGCAATGTATCATGCACACCCTCTTATTTTTGCAATCACAATGTCTCTGTTTCTCTGTGCCTTTATGGTTATCTTTAATTTTTCTTGCTTAAAAAACATGTACTAATAACATTTCATTGTGTAAGACACTCATGATCCATCTTAGCCCCATCACCACTGTTCTAATTGTTGCTTGAGGATGAGCAAGCATTCTGAAGTTGGTAGGGGAAGGGGAAGAATGGGAGAAAAATGACAACAATAGAGAAGATGAATTAAAAGGTTGTAAAGTTCCTTTTCCTCTCATTTGTTTCCAGCACTTTAAATTGCATGATTGTCTTTATCTTATCTGTTTACAAGTGTGTATGAATAAGCATAGCCTGAATTTTGATTTGTAACATGATTGCTATGCCATTATGACTACCATCTTGAGTTTTGTGAGTTCAAAAGTAATAAAGTATCATGATCATAAACAAACAAGGTTATTAAAGAAGAATTTAGCATGTGCATACAAGTATTCGAAGGCTAGTATGGTTAACTGTTGCTCAATTGCATTAGATCTTATTCAATTGAAGTTTTCATCTAGGACATTTTGTGAAATTTTTGAAATCATGAAAACCTTGAAGAAACAACTGCAAATTAAGGCAAGAAAAGAAAAAGGGAAAGAATGAGAAAGCTGAAGGCTCTGAGTACCAATGGCAATTCATTTGTTAAGTACTTGTGGTGTTTATGTATCAGGCAAAAAGCTTGAAAACAAAATACTTAGAGTCAAGACTAGGCTCAAGTGCAAATGCACTCCCTCAAAGCTCAAGGCTCTGAGCATCAATGATTAGAGAGTAAAGAAAAGAAACAAATGAGCTTAAAGAAGTCCTCTAATTAAATGCTTGTGGTGCTTTTGTATCAAGTGGTAATACTTGAAAACAAAGCATTTAGAGTCGTAGCTTTGTTATCGACTCATGGGGCAAAACACCCAAAAGGAGAAGCCAATAAGAAAATCAAAAGCTTGTTTTAAGGAAGAAATATAAGGAAAAGATTTCATAAATTGAGCTAGATAGAAGCATCAATCATTTACATTTCTTTTGTGATTGTGGCAAGCATAGAAAACTAGCCAACCATGAACATTGAGCTGCTATTCTTCTTACCTTGGATTGTCAATCTCTATTGCATGATTCTTTTCTTGCTTGGGGACAAACAAGGTTTAAGTTTGGTGTTGTGATGACATGTCATCATGTCATGTTTTTCTATGCATTTTCATACAAGAAATTGATGATTAATGCTTAAATATTGCATTCTTTTTGTGCTTAAATGGTATATTTCTTTGATCTTTTGATTTCATAAACTATGTAGGAAATAAGAAGAAAAAAAAGCAAAAAAGTACAAAATAAGCTAAAAAGAAGAAAAGAGGAATTTTGGGCACATTTTGGAGTTGAGGCACACTTTGGAGCCTTAGGCCACGCTTTTAAAAGCGTGGCCCATAACTAAATCAAGAAAGCGTGCTCCATGATCACAATCAGTGCTTAAAATGTTAACTGGGCATTCACTTTTATTTTCAAGGGGAGCGTTCACTAAAGTTAACTGGGCATTCACTTTTGTTAACTTGGCGCTGACAGCACGACCATGCCTTCTTCAAATGACCATAACTTGAGCTATAGATGTCCAATTGATGCGCTTTTAGTTGCGTTGAAAAGCTGACATTCAGAGCTTTCCAACGATATATATCAATCTATATTTTGCATGAAATTGAAACACAAGTGATAGGCATCATTAAGGCCCAAAAACCACACTCAGCAAAAGGGTAGCATTCAAACAAGTGAACGTCACGTTCACTAAAGTGAACGTTTTCGTGACTTTTGATAAAGAAAGCAAGGCACGCACCAAAAAGAAACCAAGAGAGAGCGTTGGGTGAGTGAACGTAGCGTTTACTAACGCAATGCTAGGAACCAAATGCGCACCAAGGAAGCACACATGACAAGTGAACGTGGAGTTCACTGCTCCAAACGGAACGCTTCAATGGGAGTGAACCAAGTGCATCCTGACCCATGCCATAAAGTGCCATCTTGGATCCAATTCTTCACAGACCCACTCTCATTCAAATCCAAAGCAAGAAAAGCCCATTAACATGACTCAAAGGCACAAAGAGAAGCTAGATTAGGAATTTCATTTGTAATTTGTTTTCAATTTCAATTTCAATTTCATTTGTAATTTATTTTCAATTTCATTTTAATTTTACATTGAGCTTGATTTTAATCTTCTGTTCTCATTGCTTTCTGTTCTCATTGTATCCAATTTACTTTCATGCAATTTAAATCTTCCTGTTTATCTGCACTTTACATTTGAGTTTGCTGTGAGCTTGATTTATATTTCCTGCAAATTTACATCTTCTACAACTGTTCTAAATTCTGATTTATAGCTTCATTTAAATTCCCAGCACCCAATTCCCTTTATAGTTACTGCAATTTACCTTTCTTGCTCTTTAAGATTCAGTCACTTTACTTTCTGCAATTTAAATTCCCTGCAATTTACATTCAGCTGATCAATTCTCATTCAATTTAATACTATTAGCTTGACTAAACTAATCACCTCGCTAAAGTTGCTTGATCCATCAATCCCTGTGGGATCGACCTCACTCTTGTGAGTTATTACTACTTGATGCGACCCGGTACACTTGCCGGTGAGTTTTGTGTGGAATCATTTTTCCCTCATCAGTGTCTAGCTTAATTATTTGTTTCTTTCAATTTTTTTGTTGCCAATTCTTGGCTTTTCTTCCTTTCCTTATTACTCTTTCTTTTTCCAAGGATCTTTATTTACCAAGATTTCACAGACAGTCCTAAGTTCATACTTAAAAAGAAAACTCTACCCTTCCTCTTTATTAGTGAGCTTACTTGAACAATCTAGCACATACCACCACTGAACTTTATTCTCATTCCTATCAAATTGGACAATTTCACTTTCAGTTAAAATCATTTTCTTTTATTCATGCAGAAAGGGAACAAGACATACATTCAAGTAGGATGAGTGATGCACAAGCAAACTATCATAATAATGCAGAACATGAAAACTTATTCAAAAACATAAAGGTGCAGAACATATAAGCTTAATCATAAAAGTGTAGAACATGAAAACTTGGAAGGCATATCATTTTTCAGATGTTCGTTGGTGCACAAAATTGTGATCTCCAGGCTCGAACAAATCCTGGTAATAGCTTCGATACAACTAACCAGCAAGTGCACTGGGTCGTCCAAGTAATACCTTACGTGAGTAAGGGTCGAATCCCACGGAGATTGTTGGTATGAAGCAAGCTATGGTCACCTTGTAAATCTCAGTCAGACAGATATAAAGTAATCATGGAGTTCTCGAATAATAAATAATATAATAGGGATAGAGATACTTATGTAATTCATTGGTGAGAATTTCAGATAAGCGAATGGAGATGCTTTTCGTTCCTCTGAACTTCTACTTTCCTGCTATCTTCATCCAATCAGTCTTACTCCTTTCCATGGCGGGCTTTATGTGATACATCACCACTGTCAATGGCTACTTTCGGTCATCTCACGGGAAAATGATCCAATGCCCTGTCACGGCACGGCTAATCGTCTGGAGGCATCACCCTTGCCAATGGCTTCATCTTTTTGGGCAGAAGGCTGGCGTTGAACGCCAGTTTACGTCGTCAATTCTTGGCCAAAGTATCGACTATTATATATTGCTGGAAGGCCCTGGATGTCTACTTTCCAACGCAATTGGAAGCGCGCCATTTCGAGTTCTGTAGCTCCATGAAAAAAACAAAAAAGCTATGCTTTTTACCACACCAAACTTAGAATGTTGCTCGCCCTCGAGCAAAAGAAGAAAGAATAGAAGAATAAGAGGAAGATATGGAGGAGATGGAGGAAGATGTGTATTCGGCCATATGGGTGGGATTGGGTGGGAAAGAGATGTTGAATTTTGAAGGAAAGTGGGTGTTTAGATGTGAGTGGTAAAGGGTTAATTAGGGAAGAGTGTTTATTGGGAATAGAGGATGATTGAGAAGAGAGAAGAGAGTGAGTAGAGGTGGGTGGGGATCCTGTGGGGTCCACAGATCCTGAGGTGATCCTGTGAGGTCCACAGATCTTGAGGTGTCAAGGCATTTACATCCCTGCACCAATTTAGGCATGTAAAATGCCCTTGCACACAACTCTAGGCGTTCAGCGCCAGGTTGGTGCCCATTTTGGGCGTTCAATGCCCATTTGATGCCATTTCTGGCGTTGAACGCCAGAACCATGCTTGTTCTGGGCGTTCAGTGCCAGGATGCTCCCATTCTGGGCATTCAGCGCCAGAACTATGCTCTGTTCTGGCGTTTGAACGCCAGACAGATGCTCCTCCAGGGTGTGATTTTTCTTCTGCTGTTTTTGATTCCGTTTTTTAATTTTTATATTTATTTTGTGACTCCACATGATCATGAACCTAAGAAAACATGAAAAACAATAAAAATAAGAGTTAGATAAACATTGGGTTGCCTCCCAACAAGCGCTTCTTTAATGTCAATAGCTTGACAGTGGGCTCTCATGGAGCCTCACAGATGTGCAGAGCTTTGTTG
Organism: Arachis ipaensis; assembly: GCF_000816755.2. NCBI lineage: Eukaryota > Viridiplantae > Streptophyta > Magnoliopsida > Fabales > Fabaceae > Arachis > Arachis ipaensis. The sequence continues at coordinate 48,930,831 of NC_029790.2, read as the reverse complement.
AGACTCTCCAACACCAAACTTAGAGTTTGGATATGGGAGTTCAACACCAAACTTAGAGTTTGGTTGTGGCCTCCCAACACCAAACTTAGAGTTTGACTGTGGGGGCTCTGGTTGACTCTGCTTTGAGAGAAGCTTTTCAAGCTTCCTCTCCATGGTTGCAGAGGGAGATCCTTGCATTTTGAATACAAGGGAGTTCTCATTCCATTGAAGGACTATTTCACCTCTGTCAACATCAATCACAGCTCTTGCTGTGGCCAAAAATTTTTGAAAAAGTCAATCCAAATTTTCGAATTTGATGAGTGAAAAAGGGAAAGATATTTTTTTGATTTTTGAATTTTTATGATGCAAGAGAGAAAAACACTAAAAGATGCAATGCATGAAATTTTTGAATCAAAACAATGAATGCATGTATGAATGATATGAATGTCAAGATGAACACCAAGAACACTTTGAATGTCAAGATGAACATCAAGAACATATTTTTGAAAAATTTTTGATGCAAAGAAAACATGTAAGACACCAAACTTAGAAATCTTTCATGTTTAGACTCTAAGAAACAAAAAATGCACATGTAAAACAAGAAAAGACACAAAACATGAAAACATCAAGATCAAACAAGAAGACTTACCAAGAACAACTTGAAGATCATGAAGAACACTATGAATGCATGATATTTTCGAAAAATGCAAGATGCATATGCAATTGACACCAAACTTATGATATGACTCAAGACTCAAACAAGAACACAAATATATTTTTGATTTTTATGATTTTCTAATAATTTTTTTTTTGGATTTTTTTTTTCGAAAATTTATTGAAAAGGGAAAATAAGGATTCCAAAATTTTTAATATGAATTCCAGGAATCTTGCATTCTTAGTCTAAAGCTTCAGTCCAGGAATTAGACATGGCTCACCAGCCAGCCAAGCTTTCAATGGAAGCTCCGGTCCAAAACACTAGACATGGCCAATGGCCAGCCAAGCTTCAGCAGGTGATC
>NC_029790.2:48894544-48929801 GCF_000816755.2 Arachis ipaensis | reverse complement strand
GTCGAATCCCACGGAGATTGTTGGTATGAAGCAAGCTATGGTCACCTTGTAAATCTCAGTCAGGCAGATATAAAGTAATCATGGAGTTTTCGAATAATAAATAATATAATAGGGATAGAGATACTTATGTAATTCATTGGTGAGAATTTCAGATAAGCGAATGGAGATGCGTGAATTTAACATAAAAACTAATGAAAACATCCCTAAAAGTAACTAGATCCTACTAAAAACATACTAAAAACAATGTCAAAAAGCGTATAAATTATCCCCTCATCATTCGTCTTCCTTATTTACTAAGATTATGAAAGGAGCACCACCATCTCTAATTTTTGTGCTTTTTTCCTTTGCTAGACTCTCTTTTTTTCTTTGGCTCCTGCCTCTTCTTCTTTTTTGTTTCTTGTTGTTCTTCAGCAGGGCATCTCTGATCCCAAGAATGGTCTATCTGATCCCAGAGTCCAACCTCCATCAACCTTTGCTCTATTCTTTCTATATTTCTCTTAGCTCTTGCTCTTTGATTGTCTACTAATTTATGACACTGGACAAATGGTTTGATCTATCGGTTCACCACTGGCATGCCACAGGCTATGTAATTTAGCTTTGCTTGAGTCTCTATATCATTGTCCATCCTGTCTAGATACCTATGCTCTCCAGCTGTGTGGTATATGTTCTTCCATTGATAAAGATTTTGGATGTACTCTTGCTCAGCTTGTTGTTGAAATAATTTGTTGAATGATTCTTGAGATTGACCAGATTGTTCCCTTTGCTATTCCAAAAATCTTGCTTGGAATTCTCTCTGCTGATCCATCATCTTCAGCTGGAAATTTTCTTGTTGCTTCATCATCTTCAGCTGCCAATTCTTTTGCTACTCCTGAGTCCTCATGTATTATTCTTGTTGCTGCTCTTGAGCCCTTATGTATTGCTGAGACAGTTCTTCAATAAAAATCTAAATTTGGCTTAAATCCATTGTGCTAGAAGCTTGTCCCTCTTTTATTTGTGGTCTCCTCCTTCTTCCTTGAGATCTTTTCTCCCTCTGAGTGAGCGTAGCACCTTCCATCCTCTGCTTGGTGATTGCCCTGCCTTCCTTTACCCAGTCTGTATCTGCATCCTCAAAGAGCACCCCTGCTCTATTGCACAGCCGCAATATGGTACTTGGGTGACCAAGTCTGCTTGAATTGCTGCTGTCCTCAGCCATCTCTTTGATTTAAGAGATTTTGTCGTGTTGGTATAGAATTTCACAAAAAATGAATGAATTCTCGTTGCAAGTATAGTTCTACACCAACAAACAATTCTCCCAATAAAGAATGTTGGTTGTCACATGTACAAACCCCAATGAAAAATAACCGAAGTATTTAAACTCCGGGTCGTCTCACAAGGAATTGTAATGAAGTGTTCAATTATTGGCTATGAAAATGCAAGGGGGGTTTGATTTGATATTTGCCAAGGAAATATAAATAACAAGAAAGTAAAATAACAAGAACTAATAAAATAAGGGAAAAGTACTCTTGGCTAGACATAGGTAATTGAGATCACCATCCTTGTCTACAAACCATATATTGATAATTATGAGAGGCCAAGCAAAAACTAGCAAAGAAGCATATTAACATATATACAATAGCCAATAACACAACACCATTGCAACTCCCCGGCAACGGCGCCATTAATTTGATAATGAGATTTATACCAGTTCGGAATTCCACAAAATAATTCTGTTGTTAGTATAGTCCAAACCAATAGTCAATCCTCAAATCAAATTAAATTTGGTTTTGTCACAATCAACAAACCCCAAATAAGAATTAACCGAAGTATTTAGACTCCAGGTCGTCTCACAAGGAATTGCAATGAAATGAATGATTATTGGCTATGAAAATGCAAGAGGGGTTTTGATTTTTGTATTTTTGCAAGAAAATAAATGGCAAGAAAAGTAAATGAACAATGAACTAACAAAAGAAATGGAAAAGAACTCTTGGCTAGACATAGGTAATTAAGATCACCATCCTTATCTACAAACTATACATTGATAATTATGAGAGGCCAACATATTAAGTCTACTTTCAAAAGCTTTAAGTACGTAATATCTACTCCTAAGCTTGAAGTACGTCAAATAGGCTTGATCACATCAACCCATAAGTCCCAACCTATCTACTAATTAGATTAGTAGTGGGTTGGTGTCAATGAGTATCAAATTGATCACCAAGGGTTCTCAAATCACCAAATCATTAAGACCCAATGACTCATGGTCACTCAATTCCCTTAGCCTAGGCCAAGAGTAAAGAAAGCTACTCAAAAACTAGAGGAAACATTTTATCAAACACTTAGAATGCAAGAAAATTAAACATCATCAAATGCAAGAATTAGCAAAATCCATAACCAACATAAGCAAGAAATCAATAATAACAATTAAGATCAACATGAAAGAAACATAGAAACATGAAATTGCATTAAAAGGAAATTAGATCCAACAATGGTTCATCAACATAAAAGTAACAAAATAAGGAAAATGAACAAGTCAAACTACAAGAGCAAAGATGTAATACAAGAAATTAAGAAGGAAAACTAAATCAAGACAAGAATTGAAAATTGGATTTGAGAAAATTAAACCTAAACTACCCTAAATTCTAGAGAGAAGAGAGAGCTTCTCTCTCTAGAATTCTACCCTAAAACATGACAAAAACTAAACTATGACTACTTGGTTCATTCCCCCTTCAATCCTTGGGTTCAATAGCATCAGAAATGAGTTGGATTGGGCCTAAAATGAGCTAGAAATCGCTGGCCACAATTTCACTTTTAGTGAATCACGTGCTCCATCGGCGCGCACGCGTACATGGCACGTGTGCGCCCTATACGCGAAGCGACATATGGAAAATTTTATATCATTTCGAAGCCCTAGATGTTAGCTTTCCAATGCAATAGAAACCACCTCATTTGGACCTCTGTAGCTCAAGTTATGGTCATTTGAGTGCGAAGAGGATAGGCTTGACAGCTTTACAGTTCCTTCATTTCTTCATGAGTTCTCCCACTTTGCATGCTTTTCTCCTCACTTCTTCCATCCAATACTTGCCTTATGAACCTGAAACCAGTCAACAAATATATCAATGCATCGAATGGAATTAAAGTGAGTTAAAATCACTAATTTTAGGGCCTAAAAAATATGTTTTCACATTTAAGCACAAATCAAGGGAGAATTGCAAACCATGCTATTTCATTGAATAAATGTGAGAAAAGGTAATAAAATCCGCCAAAATAAGCACAAGATAAACCACAAAATTGGAGTTTATCACTCTTGGATGCTGTCTGCTATAAGTTATGGGACATTTATTTCTCCTCCCTTGAGTATGCAGTGCACCATGATTGCTCTCTTCACTATAACTTTTGAAGGGTTTTCAGTGGGGAGTATTGATCTTCACACTATTTCGTACCAGCCCTTGCCATCAGGTGAAAGATCAATTCTCTTCAAGTAACTTGGATCCCCATTTAAATCTCTTTCCCAGTATTTTCCTTCCATACATATACCATTTACTAGCTCATCAGGGTCATTCTCGCCCTTCATTCTTTCTTCAAAGTTGGGCTCTCTGAAAGAGATTGTGCTTATTTGTAAAACACTCATGATTGTTGCTGGGCTGAAGTCTACTTCAACACCCCTAACAAAAATTTTGTAGGGGAGGCTAGTTTTGCTTTTCCTTACTGCATTTGCATAGAACTCCCTTATCATAGTTGTACTTATGTCTGTAAGTGGCTCACACAGGAGTTTCCATCTTCTCTTTTCAATTTCGCTCCTTATCATGGGGTGTTCACCGTTCTTCAATTTGAATCCAATCTCTGGAATAACTTCTTTCTCCTCCATTCACCAGTAATATTGTAACACATGAAATTAAGATTTAAATCTCTTGTCATCATAGGTGTGTGGTTCAGCTTCAGTTGGTTGCTTCCCTTTTCTCCTTCTGGAACTTGATGAAGCCATTGAATGGGGAAGGAGGGAGTTGAATTCTCAATGTCAAGCACAAGAAGAATTATGAGCACGGTTGGAGGTGAGGAGGTAGGATTGGGAAGAAATTTTGGACCTAACACGGTTTAAGAGGAAGGGGGCAGAACTCTTATGGGCACGGTTCCTCATGTTAAAATACAAGGACTTGGGAGTAAAAGGAAGGCAGAATCTCTTTGGTTATGAAAGATGATGAATCAAGTGAAAGTATGAGCCGTATTTGTGATTGGAGTTACTTGTAGCAAGGATTGTCAAATAATGAACGGTGGAGATGTTGTGAGAAAGTGAGAATGAAGGTTGTGCTTGTGGAGTTAAATGAGGACAAGGATCACCTCTTCATTGGGCACATGGGTTCGGTTTTCTAAGTGATGAGCCTTCCCCACCATTGTGCAGATTTGTGCTTCCCAAGGATCCATTTCCCAGCACATATGATATGCTTTTCACCCTTGTGTTAACCGTACTGCATGGTCTTGTCATTTCCATCAATCTCCTCTTCTTCATACTTATCCACCTTAACAACACAACAAAATTTGAGTTTAAAGAGGTGGTGATGAGCAAGTGAAAATTAATAACTAGATAAAGAAAATTGAAAATTTTGGCTACATGTTCCTTATATATGAATGACTAACCATGCCACATGTAAGTAAACATAGCTTTGGTGGACACCAAACTTGTTTTACATCAAATAGTTCATGTGAGATCCAATTTTAATTTCTATCACTGTTAGTTTATTCATCATAAAGAACATTTTATTTTCTATTTTAACAACATAAATTCAAAAGAAATTGATGCAAGGCATGGTTTGTCTTTTCATGAATTTTAGCCTTAGAGAAAATTTGACTTTCTTTAAACTCATGGCACATGTAGAACACCAAACTTAATATTTGGCTATATACTTCAAGAAAATGAACGAGTATATATCCTTAGATGGTTATATGATCATCATGCTTGAAAAGCCATTTTAGAGTGCTTTTAAGCACACCAAACTTAGGAATCAGTCATGTGCTTTAAAAATGTTGTATGCAACCATCAAATCTATTCATGAAAGCTCAAATTCATGCTAGAAGAACCATTAATTATTGACATTAAAATAAAAGCAAGAACACTAAATCATGGGCTGCCTCCCATGGAGCGCTCTTTTACTGTCACTAGCTTGACATTGGTTCTCTGTTATGGTGGCTGATGATCATAGTGCCTCAGCTTGTCCCCTCTAACTGTGAGCCTTTTTCCTGTGTCTTGATGAACAATCTCTATATGTTCCAATGAGAGTATTTTATTGAAGATGTAATAATCATCAGATTGTGGAAATGCCTCCAACTGTTGGTAGATTAGTTTCACTTTGTTTCCCCCTGAGAACTCTTCAGTTGGAATTTTCCTGTTTCTCCACCCTTTTGGAACCTTTTCCTGCTCTTCTTTCTTTTCTTTGGTGACCCTTCTTTCTTAGAAGCAGGCCTTATGTCAGGGGCTTTCTTCTTAATGATCAATCTTGTAACCTCTCTTTGCAATCTCTTCTCAGCCTTCTTATCCTCATGACCCTTTTATTTCTCTTTATTGTCAGTCTTTTGCACCTAGGTTGAGTTGAAGAGTGCTTCCTTGGGTTTTTCCTTCCAGTTTAAGTCTTCCTCCTCAATTCTCATGCAACCTTTCTTTTCAGCAGGATGCTGTATCTCCTTAAAGACATTTAGAATGATCTGCTCATTATGTGCTCTCAAGGTCATTTCTCATTTTTCCATATCAATGATGGCTCTTGCTGTGGCTAGGAAAGGTCTTCCTAATATGATAGAATTGCCTCCCTCTTCATCTAGATCCAGGATCACAAAATCTGCTGGAAATATGAACTTACCCACCTTGACTAAGAGATTCTCAACCACTCCATTGGGGATTACCATTGATCTATCTGCAAGTTGCAAGGACATCCGTGTAGGCTTTACTTCTTCTATAGACAACATTCTCATCATTGATAGAGGCATCAGATTGATACTTGATCCTAAATCACACAGTGCCTTATCAATGGACATGTTGCCAATGGTGCAAGGCAAAAAGAAGCTCCCAGGATCTTTGAGTTTTGGTGGGAAACCCTTTTGAGTTACTGCACTGCACTCTTGTGTCAAGATCACAGTCTCTTTTTCATTCCAGCTTCTCTTCTTTTTAATGAGTTCTTTGAGGAATTTAGCATACAATGGCATTTGCTCTAAAGCTTTAGCAAGGGTTAAGTTGATTTTCAGCTTCTTGAAAACTTCCAAAAACTTGGGAAACTGTTGGTCTTTGGTTTCCTTTTCCAACCTCTGAGGGTATGGCAGAGGATGTATGTAAGGTTTCACCTCCTTTCTCTATTCTTGTGGATGCTCTTTCATGACTTGCTTTCCTTTCCTTAGAGCTTGTGGCTCTTCCTCCTTCTTCTTGAGCCTCTCCTAGCCCTTTTCTTCAGTTGCCACTTTACTATCAACCTTATCATTTTACAGTGTCCTTCCACGTCTGAGTTGAATTTCTTTGCATTCTTCTTTGGGATTTGGAATTTTATCACTTGGAAAAGTGTTGGTTGGTCATTTAGGTGGCTGTTTGGACAATTGTCCAATTTGTCTTTCTAGATATCTCAGTGAGGATTCATGAAGCTGCTTTTCTAATTTGGGCTATTTTGGAAGGAAAGAAAATAGCCATTTTGCCTTTGATACGCTGATGAATCCATATTTGACGATATATTTTGGTTTGATTTGAGTGGATTTCATCATAAAAACCCACATTTATTCACCTAAACATCATGCTTTTGTGTGTTTCTATCTAGATTTTGCCTAAATATGAAAACATGCATTTTTGTGCATTAAATTAGTGATTTTAACCCCACTTTTATGCCATTCGATGCCATGATATATTTGTTGAGTGATTTTAGATCCTAGAGGCATGTTTGGCAAGGAAAAAGTAGAAGAAAGCATGTACAAAGGGAGAAAACATGAAAAAAATAAAGGAGAAGCACACAGCCATGTGTGTGTACGCACAACTCCCTGTGCGTATGCACAGGTACCAGCGCATGACTTCATTAAAAAGTCACGTGGCTCACGATTTTGAAGGTTTCCTGGCCCAATTTTGAAGGCCTTGAGGCTGATTTTCGATGCTATATGAAGGGGGCAATATTAATATGAAGGCATTAGCTTAAATTAGCTTAGGAAGCTCAATCTTAGATTAGAAACACATGGTAGGAGTAGGAGTAGTGTAGTATACAAAATTCTCTCTTAGGGTTTCAATTAGGTTTTGATGTAGCATTTTATAGTTCAATTTTGGTCTTGGATTTTGCTTTCTCATTGTAAATATTTCCTTCATTTTCCATTTTATCACATTACTTGTTCTACACTTGCTCCTATTTCAATTTCTCTTGTCAATATATACATAGTTTTACAATTTTGAGTTTTGGTTAATGAATTTGATGTTTGATGGTTTTTATATGTTTATTGAGTTGCTTTTGTTGATTTTGATCATTTGTGGTTCATAGCTTTTATCATTTTCCCAATTTCGCCATGTTTTATGATTATGCCCTCTATGTGTTTGATGAAATACCAATTTTAGTTATGCGGTATATTTCCACCCCTTGGCTTGGGAAAGTGAGTATATGGATTACTAGAGTCATAATGTCCAATATTTAGTGATAATTCTTGGGTTGTTAGTTGTTATTGTTTCCACTTACACTAGCTTCTTACTAAGGTAATTAGTAAGTTAGCTAGGATTTGTGAATTAATAATAATTATGCTCTCTTGACTTACTCTTCGATGTTAAGGGTTGACTTAGTAAAGGTTCCATTTATGCTTTGAACAACTTTTCCATCAATTTTGAGTCTTACTTTTCCATATTACATACACAGTTCTTTTATTCCTTCATTACTTTATTAATTGCAATTTTATTTCGTTCTTTTATTTCTTTATTTGTTTACTTCATTATTGAAAAACAACCATTGTTCTTGCAACCAAAATTGTGTGCACTCATCGGCATTAGTTCCTAGGGAGAACGACCCAATATTTGATTACTTAATTAGAAAAATTAAACTTTAATTGGGAGGATTATTTTTTGGTTTGGACTATGCTATCAATGAACAAATTGTTTTGCTAAATTTCTGAACCATCATAATTCTCTCCATCAAGTTTTTGGCGCCTGGTGCACGGAATTGTGATTACACTTCTCACAACTCTGGTACAACAAACCAGCAAGTGCATTGGGTCATCCAAGTAATACCTTATGTGAGTAAGGGTCGATCCCACGGAGATTGCCGACTTGAAGCAAGATATGGTTATCCTGTAAATCTTAGTCAGGAGATTCAAATGATATGAATGACTTTGTTTATGAAAAGTAAATAACATAAAATGAATGATACTTGTGATTCAGTAATGAGGAATAGGTTGAGGTTCCAGAGACGCCCTGTCGTCTGAATCTCTGCTTTCCTACTGTCTTATTCTCCAAACACGCATGGCTTCCTTCCATGGCAAGCTGTATGTTGGTGGATCACCGTTGTCAATGGCTACCATCTGTCCTATTAGTGAAAATGGTCCAGGTACGGTTTCTTTACGGCTAACCAACTATCAGATCTCTCGTCTCGGATGAAAAATACCAGGCACAGCTACCGCACAACTAATCATCTGTCGGTTCTCACTTGTGTCAGAATAGGATCTCTCTATCCTTTTGCACAGTGTCACTGCGCCCAACATTCATGAGTTTGAAGCTTGTCACAGTCATCTAGTCCCAAATCCTACTCGAAATACCACAGACAAGGTTTAGACTTTCTGGATTTCAAGAATACTGCCAATTAGTTCTAGCCTCTACAACGAAGGTTCTGATCTCATGGGTTTGAATGCTCTGTTGTCAGGAGATGCAAGTCAAACTCGTGGATTAGAAACCCAAGAGATACGCACTCAAGCTGTCGTCCAATGACTATGTTGAGCTCAGATAGAAGGGGAGTGGTTGTCAAGCACGCGTTCATAAATTTGAGAATGATGATGAGTGTCACGGATCATCATATTTTTTATATTGAAGTACGAGTGACTATCTTAGAACAGAATCAAGCATGATCGAATAGAAAACAATAGTAATTGCATTAATCCCTTAAGTCACAGCAGAGCTCCTCACCCCCACCTATGGGGTTTAGAGACTCATGCCGTAGAAGATACAATATGAGATGTAAAATGTCCTCCCTCTAAAATGAATCTCTAAAAGTAGTTTTTATACTAAACTAGTAACCTAGGTTTACAGAAAATGAGTAACTAAGTGCAGATAGTGCAAAAATCCACTTTCCGGGGCCCACTTGGTGAGTGTTTGGGCTGAGCTTTGAAACTTTCACGTGCATAGGCCATTCTTGGAGTTAAACGCCAGCTTAGGTGCCAGTTTGGGTGTTCAACTCCAGTTTTGGTGCCAGTTCCAACGTTTTACGCCAGAAAATGGTCTCTGGCTGGCGTTTAACGCCAGTTTGGGCCATCAAATCTCGGGCAAAGTATGGACTATTATACATTGCTGGAAAGCCCAAGATGTTAGCTTTCTAGCACCAATTTCCAGCCCACAAATAATTTTTGCATACTAACCAGTTGCCTAAGGGCTTGAGAAGCAAGCAACTTTTGAGTATTATGCAGGAAAACATTCAAGAGAAGGGAATCTGCATTATTGTCCAAAGGAAGTACAATAAAGAGAAATAATGATGACAGAAGGAAAAGCTAAGAGACATTCCCCACAGGTTGTATTGACACTTAATCCTTGTTGCTTTGAAGTATTTTAATTTGGAAAGTCTTATATGTCTTGTTGAAGTGTTCAATTAAGTGCAAGTGGAAATATTTGCTAAGAATGCTAGCCTGCATATTGTGTTTGTCATCTATCATTAGCTTGAATTTTGTTTTGTTCCTTTCTGCAATAAATAAAAGAGAAATGTTTGATTCAGAAAAGTGAATGTTCAATTTTGTAGAAGTTAGAATGAAATTCAGTGGTGGTAGTTGTTTGATTTAATGGTTAGCTCAAATAACAAAAGCTGCATAATAATATGTTCTCTGAAGTATGAATTAGCTTGCTGCTATAAGGTCTGTATTTAATGAAATTCCCTTGAGAATGAAGCAAAACAAAAAGAAAAAGAAAAAGAAAAGCCAAGAATTGGCAAAGAAACAAACAATAAGGCTAGACACCAATAGCTTGGATCCTAGGATATATGCCTATGCCTATGGTGTTTTTGTACTGGGATATACTTAGACAAGTAGGTTCTGAAGAGTATTTTGAAACTTGGCCACTTAGATCAACTGATCTGGGATTGCCAACTAAAAGTCCACCATCAAGAGCTACCTAGTTACAAAACATTTAGTAATCCAAAGAGATGCTGGGCATCAATGTTCCTAGGAAGAAATTGTGATCCATGTGTCTTTGGTGAAGAAATGTTGAGCAAAATTAGCCAAAAAGGCTGCTGCAACATTTGCCACCAAGCTTTCATTAATAAATAAGCTATCTAAAGCAAAAGAAAGAAAGAAAAATCTAGCAAGGGATCAACCAAAAGTGAGGCATTATAGTAGCAACTCTAGTGAACCTTTAAGGAAACATTTTTCATCTGTCAGCAAGTAATAAATGAGCTACCATTGTCTGCATAAAACCCCATGAACCAAGTTCAATTATCTGCTAAATAAGGACATGCATACTTCTCTATTTCATTTCATTTTCTCTTATGTTTAGTGCTTGCTTGGGGACAAGCAAGGTTTAAGTTTGGTGTTGTGATGACAAGTCATCTTATGCTAGCTTTCCAAGCATTTTTTTCACTTGTTTCATTAGGTTTTATGCACTTTCTTGCATTATAAGTTAGTAATTTGAAGTGGTTTTGCATGGTTTTGTTAAATCAATCAACCATCCTTTATTTGACACTAAATCATGAGGTTTAAGCTAAAATTGGTTGGTTTTTGAATGATTTGTAGACCTTATGAATTTGGTGATGCTTTGATTGGTTGTTTTGATTACTTGTAGGTAAAGAAATGGTTGAAAAAGGAATTTTCGGCACGCTTTTGAAGTTAAAGCATGCTTTGAACCTTACGCCATGCTTTGGAAAGCGTGACCCAAGGTACAAAAGCGTGGCGCACGGAGGAGGCATGGGCGCTCAGTTCAATCACTTAACTGAGCACCAGTAGAAGCATGACAAAGGCACAGCGCTAAGTTGGAACATGTAACTGAGCACCCAAGAGAAACAAAGAAAGCATGGGCACTCAGTTAACTTTTTCTACCTTTTTCGTGCCTCCCCATGAAAGAAATCAAAGCACAAGCAAGCAAAATGGGGGAGCCAAGGATCGAACCCTACACATGAGGCATAAGGGAAGCGCTACTCTTCACAAGGAAATTGGCAAAAGTGCAACCACCAGGATTCGAACCAAGGAGCTCCTCACTTGCAAGGAAGGAGCGCTACTAGTCTTCAAGGAAAATAGCTTCAAGATGGCCTCAGCAAGACTCATAGCTGGAAACACTTACAAGCAAAAGGGGTGCTCAGTTAAAACTTCTTCACTGAGTGCTACCTTGTGAAAAGAAAATTTGCCGAATTACACTCCTCAAGGCTCGAATGAGGGAGCTCTTCCAAGCACACAAAGAGCGCTGAGTTAACTCCTTCTAACTGAGCGTTATGAAGGCCATGCACAAGGGAGCTTGTGACGCATCAAATGGGCCAAGGAAACAAGCTTTGAGCGCTCAGTTGCCTAATCTAACCGAGCGGTCCCCTGGAGCCAAGCACCATGATCAATTTTACAAACATTGGGCACTCAGTTAACTTAGTTAACTGAACGCTTCTCTGGGAGTTGCACCATGGATCCAATTTTAACTCAATTGCCACTTTGGATCCAATTCTTCACAAATTGAAAAACCCACTCCAAATTCTAAAGATCAAAAATAGAAAGTGTATAAATAGGACTTAGTTTGATTTAGAGAGGACTTTTACCTGTTGTTTTACCTTTTTTCTTACTTTTGAACTTTCATTTGGATTTTGAGCTTTGAATTGGGGAATTGGGATTGAGAGCTGAGTTCTCTCCTCCTTGTTCTCACTTTTGCATTTTCTGCTTTCTGTTTCTGAATTGTGGATAGAGATTGAAGGAATTATGTTTCAATCATTGATCTACAATTCATCTTTGTTCTCTTCTGCATAATTCTAAGGAATTGTGAATTGGATTTATCTTTCGAATTTCAGTTTCATTTCCTCTACTACTTTTGCTTTCTATTTTGGAATTTGAATTGAGATTGAAGAGCTTCATTGATTCTAAGCTTGAGAATCATCTTTCACCTCTCTTCTCAATTGTTCCAAGAAGTGGATCTGAGTTTCCTTTACTGTTTCCATTTTCTTTTCTTCTACAAATTGCTCTTTGTTGAATCAAGGAAGGAATTGAGATCTTGACTTATTTTTTAGTCTCATTGAGCCTCTGAGCTCTTGAATTTCTTTCCTAGATCTTGAAATTGAGTTGTATTTACTTTCTGTTTTGTTCTTCATTGTAATTTTCCAATTATGCTTAGATCTGCTGCATTTAATTCGTCTTCTTTACTTTCTGTTATTAAATTCTGAATCCCAGCACCCCATACCCCTTTATTATTCAAGCTATTTACATTTCTTGTAATTTAAGTTTCAGTCATTTACATTTCTTGCAATTTAAGATTCAGTCATTTACTTTTCTTGCAATTTAAGTTTCAGCTATTTTACTTCTTCTGCTCTTTAATTTACTGTCAATTCCCCCTCTCCCTTTTAGTTTCATGCAATTTAGCTTCTGTTGGTTACAATTCACTCAAATCATCAACTATTTGCTTAACTAAATCAACCACCTAACTAAAATTGCTCAATCCTTCAATCCCTGTGGGATCGACCTCACTCATGTGAGTAATTACTACTTGATGCGACCTGGTACACTTGCCGGTGAGTTTAGGTGTTGGAATTTCGGTTCCAACCCATCACCTTTATTTATTGATCCTTGATATTCAATTTATTTTCTTTTGCTGAGAGGCTTACACTTTTATTTGTAGCTAAGTGTTATGTGTTGCAGCAGTTTTTTATCTTTGTTTTTCAATCAAAGCATACACAACACAGACACTTGGCTCACAATTCATCCTAAGAACATTGGTACCCAGCACCTCTTTGGGTTACTAAATGCTTTGTAACTGATGCACGGAAACTTGTCTCTCAACAGATTTCCCTCGGCAAGTATACCGAATTGTCGTCAAGTAAAAACTTACAATAGAGTGAGGTCGAATCCCACAGGGATTGATTGGTAAAGCAACTTTAATTGGAGGAATGTTCTAGTTGAGCTAAGCAAAATTTGTTTTGAGAATTACAGGAAATTAAATGGCGGGAAAGTAAATGGCAGAAAATGTAAATGCTGGAAATAAAGAGCTGAATATAAATGACGGAAAGTAAATTATAGAATCCAAATGGGGAATGGGGAATTTAGCATGAAAGTAAATGGCAGAAAGTAAAGAAAATGGGTAAGATCAGAAATGGGGGATTCATTGGGCTTAGGAGATGTTGTATTCTCCAGATCAAGTTCATTTTCATCTCTTCCTCAATCAATGCATTCATTGATCTCCTTGGCAATCTTAAGTGATTGAATTCCAATTCCTTGGTAATTCAATCTCTCAAATATTGATCAATAGCCAATTCCTTGGTCTAATTGCTCATGAGAAGAGATGAAGTATAGTCACTGATTGTACCACATGTATTTCCAAATCAAAGTATTGGGAGAATTATATGTCACCATATCCGCCCAATCCCCAATTTGGTCCAACATGAGAAAGCATTTCTAGCATGATCCCTTCATTCCTCTTCCAAGGTTCCGAAGAGATCCAAGTATGAATAGCTTCTTTTCCAAGACAACTACCCAATTGGATGAAGATTGAAAGCTTTCTAGTAAAATCAAGAGAAAAGAAAGAAGAAGAATAATGAAAACTATTATTGATCCATCAAATTACAACAGAGCTCCCTAACCCAATGAAAGGGGTTTAGTTGTTCATGGCTCTGGTAATGGAAAACAAAGATGGAGAATGCATTCTGAAAGTAAAACTAGAAGTTGCAGAGAAAGTAAAAATACAGAGAGTAGTCCTCTCAATCCAAAAGCTTCTTTCTAGTTCAAAACTACTCCTATTTATACTACTCTTCTAATCTTCTAGTTGGCTCTTCAAGTCTTGGATATGGGCCTTTGGATCTTGAGTTGAAGCATTTATCATCTTTAGTGGGCTCAGCTTCACTTGCAAAGAAAGTGTGTAGTAGGCATGGACTTTAGCTTAGGGCGTTAGTGGTGTTAACGTTAAGTGAAAATGTGGGGTCGAGAACGTTAGTGACAATCACCTTTTTCACTAACGTTCCTAACCCAAAATGGGCCACGTTAACTTCAACGTTAGTGGCACTAACGTGACCACTAACGTTGCCTCTTGGCCCTTCGCAAACGTTACTGGGGTTTACCTTTCCCAATAATGTTGAGAGTACCCCTTTCTCCTTACGTTTGAGTTCACGTTAGTATAGTTAACGTGACCTTTAACGTAGGCTTGCCAAATCTTCGAGACCGTTAGTGACACCTATCTTTTTCACTAACGCTCCAAAACGCCCCTTTCCCACGTTAGTACCTCATGTTAATTACATTAATGTGACCACTAACGTGCTGTTGATTGCCATCTCCAACGTTAGTGACAAAGGTGAGTGTCACTAACGTTGGCTCATCAACCCTTTCCTCCACGTTAGCTTCCATGTTAATGTAATTAACATGGTAACTAACGTGGCTCATAGTGGCTTAGTCCAACGTTTGTGACAAAGGTGAGTGTCACTAACGTTGGCGATTCCTTGCTCGTTCCACGTTAGAGTTCACGTTAACTAAGTTAACGTGGCTCTTAACATAGCCAATATGGGCTTAGTCCAACGTTAGTGACAAAGGTGAGTGTCACTAACATTGGCATTATCTTTCTCTTCCACGTTAGAGTTCACGTTAACTGAGTTAACGTGACTCTTAACGTGGCCAATTGCCCTTTTGGAGCGTTAGTGGCACTCACTTTTACCACTAAAGCTTGGAGCTTCCTTTTCCTCCACGTTAACTACCACGTTAATGTAGTTAACGTGGTAATTAATGTGGGCTATGATGGCTTCGAAGATGTTATTGGCGATCCCTTTTCTCATTAACGTTGGAAGCTGGCTGACGTCGAGATTTTTGCCAGTAAAGAAGTTCATAAAAACAGTCGCGTTGTAGATATAGTCTCTAAACCAACAGAAATCCCTTCGTACAAACGTTTTGGGTGTCATAAGTAACAAACCCCTTTAAAAATTGTTAACCGAGTATTCAAACCTCGGGTCGTCTTCTCAAGGAACTGCAAGGAAGTATGTTCTTATTATTGGCTATAAAGGTTATAATCGGGGTTAAGAAGGTGAGAAGCAAGTGATTTGAATGACAAGTAGAGTAAATGGCAATTAAAATAAATAAATACTATAAAGCAACTTTTGGCAAGGTAAGAGAAATTGGAAGTCCAACTTAATTATCTCCCTCAACAATAATGAAAGTTGAACCTAAATTCTACTTAGTTAACCTTCACTAAAGTAAAAGAAAGTCAAGGGACTAATTAGTGTGACCTTCGAATCCTATTTATTTCCTAAGAAAAAGTTGAGATTATTGAAGTTCAGTTCAATTAGCAAGATAACGATTATCAATTATGCTTAGTTTAATAATATTGAGTTACTGATTTCTTAACCAAGACCAAAAGGGAGAAAGTAAAATTGTTGGAATAAAATATCCTTAGACGGAAAGCAATGGTAACACAAATTAAGGAGAAAGCAATCTATAACTGAAATACCTCAAATAATCATTAATTCAAATCATAACATGGAAAGGGTTCATAAGTCAAGTTGGCAACATTTATAAGTACGCATAAAAGCATTAAAGTAAATATTAAACCTGGATCGAGAGTCACTCTTACAAACTAAGAGAAGTCCTAAATCCTAATCCTAATCCTAAGAGAGAGAGGAGAGAACCTCTCTCAAACTAAATCTAAATCATGGAAAGTGAAAATTGGCGAGCTCTCTCTGAAAGGATGTATTCCCCCACTTTATAGCCTCTAATCTGTGTTTTCCGGGCCAAAAACTGGGTCAAAAATAGCCCAGAAATTGGCCCCTGCGTATTCTGGTACGTTCAGGTCGCGGACAAGTGACGCGGAGGCGTCGTCCACGTGGCCACGCGGATTGAAGTTCGCAGATGCGACGCGTCCGCGTGGATCACGCGTTCGCGTCGCCTAGCGTCAGGGCGACTATGGCATATATGATATATCAAATCGAAGCCTCGGATGTTATCTTTCCAACGCAACTGGAACCGCATCGTTTGGACCACTGTAGCTAAAGTTATAGTCGTTTGACTGCGAAGAGGTCAGGCTGGACAGCTTAGCAGTTTCTCCAACTTCTTGTATTCCTTCCTCTTTTGCATGCTTTCTTTCCATCCTCTGAGCCATTCCTGCCCTGTAATCTCTGAAAACACTTAACACAAATATCAAGGCATCTAATGATAGTAAGAGAGGATCAATAATAAGCAAAAATAAGATCAAAGAAGCATGTTTTCAATCATAGCACAAAACCAGGAAGGAAAATGTAAAACATGCAAATAGTATGAATAAGTGGGTAAAGAGTTGATAAAAACCACTCAATTGAGTACAAGATAAACGATTAAATAGTGGTTTATCAACGTCCCCACACTTAAACAATAGCATGTCCTCATGCTAAGCTCAAGAGAAGCTATAAAAATGAAGAGGAATGGTAGGATGTATGAAATGCAATCCTATCTATATGAATGCAAGTACATGCAAAATGTTTTTACCTACTTGGTTAGGAGTAAACAAATCTTTTAAGAACAAATATAAACCAATTTCCACTAATTCAAATCGTACAGTAAAAAGCAAGTAAACTTGTAAGAAGACAGCTCATGAAAGCAGGGAACATAGAATTATCTTAAAGTAATGGGTCTGAGATCAGTGATCCTGGAAGTTAGATTCCATCTGAAAGAAGATGAATATCCGGAGATCCAGGAGCAAATTCGAATCAGGAACTGGGAAGTCCTAGCTAATCCTGAAACGAAAGTAGGAAGGAACATGGTCCAGGAGTTCTATGCTAATATGTGGCAGACTGACAAGCAAAACCTATCTGGAACTGCCTTCTATGAATTTTGGACCATGGTCAGAGGAAAGATTGTTCATACCACCCCTGACAAGATCAGAGAGATCTTAAAGCTACCTCAGCTAAAGGACGATCCAGACTCCTTCAACAGGAGGATGATGAGAGCAGACATTGACCTGGACAAGATTCTAGAGGACATATGTATCCTTGGAGCCAGGTGGACCACCAACACAAAGGGTGTCCCAAATCAACTCAAGAGAGAAGATCTCAAACCAGTCGCCAGAGGATGGCTAGACTTCATTGGGCATTCTCTGTTGCCTACTAGCAACCGTTCTGAAGTCACAGTTAAAAGAGCAGTGATGATCCATTGCATCATGATGGGAAAGGAAGTGGAGGTTCATCAGTTGGTTTCAGCTGAACTCTACAAAATTGCTAACAAAAATTCTAAAGCGGCCAGGTTGGCTTATCCAAGCATGATTTCCCTGCTCTGCAAGGACGCTGGAGTAAGGATGGGAATAACTGAGTATATCTCAATTGAGAAGCCAATCACCAAAGCATCAATGGAAAAACAACAAGCACAGGATGATCCCATCAAGAAGAGAGCACAGGAATTCCTCCCAGAGATCCCTCAATCTGAATACTAGGAGTATCTTGAGACGTCTGTTACCAAGATACGAGAAGCTATGGAGCAAATAATAAAAGAAAAGAAGGAACACAGTCAAATGCTGACCTATATGTTTAAAGATGAACATGAGACATGTTATTGATAATCTGAAAAATCATAAAAATGATTCTTGAAGCAAGAAAAAGCAGCAAAGAACAAAGCTTGCGAAAAAAAAAAAAAGAGAAGAGAGAAAAAGCAAGCAGAAAAAGCCAAAAGCTCTTAAAACCAAAAGGCAAGGGCAAATAAAAAGGATCCCAAGGCTTTGAGCATTAGTGGATAGGAGGGCCTAAAGGACTAAAATCCTGGTCTAAGCGGCTAAACCAAGCTATCCCTAACCATGTGCTTGTGGCGTGAAGGTGTCAAGTGAAAACTTGAGACTGAGCAGTTAAAGTCAAGGTCCAAGGCAAAAAGAAGAGTGTGCTTAAGAACCCTGGACACCTCTAATTGGGGGCTTTAGCAAAGATGAGCCACAATCTGAAAAGGTTCACCCAATTATGTGTCTGTGGCATTTATGTATCCGGTGGTAATACTGGAAAACAAAGTGCTTAGGGCCACGGCCAAGACTCATAAAATAGCTGTGTTCAAGAATCATCACACTAAACTAAGAGAATCAATAACACTATCTGAATTGAAGTTTACCTTAGGAGTCATATAATAGTAATTAATATCTATTTTGATATTATCTCCAATTAAGCTATAGTTTATTTTTTCTCATCATCAGCAAACATGAATAAAGTAGTAGATCTTTTGAATAAGAGGCAATAAAATTTTGAGTTTTAATAAAAGAAATTCTAATTAGCTAAATGTGGCGGCAATGCTTTCTGTCTTCCTATGAGATATTATTGCTTCTCAACCTATTAGTCTTCTATTTTATTTGTCTAGTTGCTTGAGGACAAACAACAGTTTAAGTTTGGTGTTGTGATGAGCGGATATTTTATACGCTTTTTTGGGGTTAATTTCATATAGTTTTGAGTATGTTTTAGTTAGTTTTTAGTCTATTTTCATTAGTTTTTAGGAAAAATTCATATTTCTGGACTTTACTATGAGTTGTGTATTTTTTTGTAATTTCAGGTATTTTTCTGGCTGAAATTGAAGGAGCTGAGTAAAAATCTGATTCAGGCTGAAAAAGGACTGCTGATGCTGTTGGATTCTGACCTCCCTGCACTCAAAGTGGATTTTGTGGAGCTACGAAACTCGAAATGGCATGCTTCCAATTGCGTTGGAAAGTAGACATCCAGGGCTTTCCAGCAATATATAATAGTCCATATTTTGCACAAGGATAAACGACGTAAACTGGCGTTCAACGCCAGTTCTCTACCCAATTCTGGCGTCCAACGCCAGAAAAGGATCAAAAGCTGGAGTTGAACGCCCAAACTGGCACAAAAACTGGCGTTCAACTCCACAAATGGCCTCTGCACGTGGATTGCTTAATTCTCAGCCCCAGCACACACCAAGTGGGCCCCAGAAGTGGATCTCTGCATCATCCATCATAGTTTACTCATTTGTTGTAAACCTAGGCTACTAGTTTAGTGTTTAAACAACTTTTAGAGACCTATTTTTGTATCTCATGACATTTTAGACCAAAACTTTGTACTCTTTGACGGCATGAGTCTCTAAACTCCATTGTTGGGGGTAAGGAGCTCTGCTGTGTCTCGATGAATTAATGCAAGTATTTCTGTTTTCCATTCAAACACGCTTGTTCCTATCTAAGATGTTCATTCGCGCTTAACTATGATGAAGGTGATGATCCGTGACATTCATCACCTTCCTCAAACCATGAACGTGTGCCTGACAACCACCTCCGTTCTATATCCGATTGAATGAATATCTCTTAGATCTCTTAATCATAATCTTCGTGGTATAAGCTAGAACTGATGGCGGCATTCATGAGAATCCGGAAAGTCTAAACCTTGTCTATGGTATTTCGAGTAGGATTCAATGATTGAGTGACTGTGACGAACCTCAAACTCAAGAGTGCTGGGTGTAGTGACAGACGCAAAAGGATAGCAGATCCTATTCCGGCATGATTGAAAACCTGTAGATGATTAGCCGTGCGGTGACAGCGCATTGAGAATCTTTTCACTGGAAGGATGGATGGTAGCCATTGACAACGGTGATCCACCTACACACAGCTTGCCATAGGAGGACGTGCGTGCGTGAATCAGAAGACAGAGGAAAGCAGAGATTCAGAAGACAAAGCATCTCCAAAACTCCAACATATTCTCCATTACTGCATAACAAGTAACTTTTAATTCATGCTCTCTTGGTTATTCGCAATTCAACTGATAAACATAATTGACTTCCTGACTAAGATTTACAAGATAACCATAGATTGCTTCAAACCAATAATCTCCGTGGGATTCGACCCTTACTCACGTAAGGTATTACTTGGACGACCCAGTGCACTTGCTGGTTAGTGGTACGAGTTGTGAAAAGTGTGATTCACAATTCGTGCACCATTTCCCCACACTTAAGTAACACACTATCTTAAGCTAACCAAAGATTCAATTGGGATAATTAATTTGTTTTCCGCTTAAGGCTAGTAATGTGATAAGATATAGAGCAAATGGGGATTTCAAGGCTCAAAGTGGCTGACAAGGGTGATTTAAAGGGTAGGCTTATTTAGGATAAGTGAGCTAAAATCAAATAATGGCGTCAATCATATGCAAGCATGTAAATACACTAAATATTGGACATATAGACTAAAACAAAGTAAAGATCACAATTATAGAGAAGTAAACACACAAGAATAAAATATTTATGGTTAAATAATGTAACCATGTAAATAAGCTCAAAATCTCACAGGTTGTGTGTTCTTTGGCTCAAAAACCATGTTCCAAATACAACTTCAAACAAATTTAACAAAAAAAAAATTTCAATTTAAATTAGTGAAATTTTTCAAAAATAGGGTCTTTAGAAGAATTTTATTACTTTAAGCAAGTAGTAACTAGATGCATAAAATCAAACAAATATGCAAATGCAACAACTAATTTAACAAAGAAAATTAAACATTGGTGCTAAAATATGAAGTGACTAACCCATGGAAGTCGGTATCGACCTCCCCACACTTAAAGATTGCACCGTCCTCGGTGCATGCTGAGATGTGCAGGTGGACGGGCTGTTCCAACTGATGCTTTTCTTCAAGGATTGTGCTGATGGACTTGTTTATCGCCCCATGTAAACGTCTTCCGGTTCCCTTCCGGGTGGCCATCCTGAAAGAGAAAAGGGAAGAAGAGTAACCCGAAAATAGAGATAAGAAAATAAAAGAAGTATGGGTGGGTTAATGCCAAATGATAAGGGTTTCATTTACATGGAAGCTTCAACATGTAAATGAGAAAACAATAGAAGCCATGGCATGCCAGTGGTGCAAGATTTGAAACATAGGGGAGGAGAGTGTGGGTAACGAAAGACAGTATAAGCTCATGTCAATGCAAAAAGGAATACAAATATCATAAAAGATTAGTATTGATTTAAATAATATTACCCGACAGCGTAAACAAGTCACTAAGCACCAAAGAATACCAGGAAAGACTCAACAGTTGAATATGAACAAGTGACACCAATGGAAAAATAATAATTTTAGAAAAGAAAAGAAAAATATGCACACAATTAAAATGCAATGGATGAAAGTATTTAAATAAAATAAAATAAAAGAGAAGAAGAATGAGAAGGGAAAGAAGGGAAGAAGAAATAAGTAAGAAAGGAGGGAGGAAAAATTAGGATTGGGAGAGAAAAGATAAGATATTTGGCAAATTAGAATAAACTGTGCGGCGCAAGCGACGCGGATGCGTGGGGCACGCGGTCGCGCGACTTGCACTTATACTGATTGACGCAGTCGCGTTGGTCACGCGGTCGCGTGACCCGTTTTATGCTACTGGCGCGAGGACAGCCTCGCTCTCGCACAACTCTCTGTTCAAAATCATTAATTGCCAAATATTGGGTGACGTGATCGCGTGGGGCACGCGGTCGCGTGAGTGGGCACTTAGTAGGATATGACGCGGTCGGGTGGGTCACGCGGCCGCGTGGGTAGAATTGTGCGTTCAGCACCAATCCAGCACCACTCTAGCACAATAATTGGTTGTGCACCCTTTTACGTCGAAATCCAGGGCACGCGGCCGCGTGGGAGGCCATTATTCCCATATGACGCGGTCGCGTGGGACGATTTGTGCCATTGGCATGCCTCTAGCGCTACTTCTGCGTAACTCTCTGTTCGTTTATTATTTCTCCCATATCCTTGTGACGCGGACGCGTCACTGATGCGGTCGCGTAGCGTGGCATTTTTTTTTTTTTCTGAATGTAGAATGCAATGCTTAATATGAATGCTATGCATGATTCCAGGTTCAATAAAATGAAATAAAATTAAAAAACAAACAAAACTAAATAAAATTAAAATTGCAAAAGGAACGATCATACCATGGTGTGTTGTCTCCCACCTAGCACTTTTAGTTAAAGTCCTTAAGTTGGACATTGGAAGGGCTTCCTGTTATGGTGGCTTGTGTTTAAATTCATCCAGAAATCTCCACCAGTGCTTGGAATGCCAATAGCCTCTGGGGTCCCAAACTAGGCATGTAAAGCTTCTGAGCAGCTTCAAACAGATTTTCAGGCTCCTAGGGTGACGAATGTCAGAATAGATTCCAGGATCCCAAGCTTTGCTATTAAATCCGCCTCCGTCTTGATCTATATGTTTCCATCCGGGCGGCGTAAAAAGTAGAATCTCACCATGGTGACCAAACGTTCTCCGTGATCCATGCAATTGAGCATGATACCAATCCGTGTACCTCGAGGTGAAGCGTGGAACTTTATTGAACCTTGTACACCAACTCTGAGTACGAGCCATTTCCCTCTTACTCTTAAAGTCGCAAAGAGCTCTAAGCTGCCCATCTGTTTCAAGCAAACCATATTCAAGTGAATAAGTAAAGTTATAGGTTAAGGATTGTACCCACTTGAAGCTTGTATTATGTGGTAATGGCCTTGGGGTAGGTGTTTCTGGTGGTTCTGTAAGTTCTTCTACCTTGGGTTCTTCTGTGAATTTCTCCACTTCCTTGCAAGTGTCTACAATTGTATCTATGTCCTAGTCAAAGTCTTCTATGTCTTCCTCATCACTTGAGTCATAGATTGGAGGTTGAGAGAAATCTACCTCTGCATGATCTTCGTATTCGTCTGGGGAAGATTCTTCAATCTTAGAGGTTTCACTTGCGGATGCAAGTTCATTACTAAGAGAGCTAGACTTGTGACTATCATCATCAAGGGAATTTGTGTCCTCGGTTATTCTGTCTGATTCTTCATAAACAATTTGCCTTGGAGATTGTACAATATCCTCCTTAGCATTAACTGTAGCGTCCTTGACAGAGTTCTCCTTAGTTCTAGATTCCCATGGAGGTTCAGCATCTCCTAGATCTTCAACCAACTCTTCTTCCTGAACAATGACAGCTTCTTCTACCTGTTCTAGTACGAATTCATTCTCTATCTTGTCCACTGGAGTTTCTGGTGTCTCCTTCATGCTATGCTCTTCATTAGATTGTTCACATGGGGTTGTGGCTAATCCTTGTGTATTTGAGCACCTAGAAACCCATTGAATTACTACTTGCTCCAGTTGTCGAATGGTTGTTTGAAATTTATTTACTATTTCCTTTAGGCGAACCTCTGCTTCTCGCGTTGCCGGACTTGGACATGATAAAAAGGAAAGTGGTAGTGATTGGGAGTGATTGGATTGGTACTGGGGTAAGGAAGGATCATATGGTGGCGAATGGTGAAGGGAAACTTGTGAGTGTGGTGGTTCGAGGTTATGTTGAAAGGATGGTTTGTATGCACGGGGTAGGGCTTGTTGGTAGTTACAAGGTTGTCCACCATATCTTTCAGCTGGGTATGCATGGTAGAATGGTCTTTGTCCAGGATATCTCGGAGGGTGTTGCTGCCTAAAGGGTTGATTAGATCCTCTTGGCTCCATCCATCCTTGATTGGTCCGACCTTGATGCATATTCCTACTGTAATTTCTATTTCCTTCAACAAAGTTAGAACCAAACTCAAAGCGAGAGGGGTGAGAGTTCATGGTAGCAAATAAAGATAAAAAGGAAAAACAAAAATAAAGAAACAAGCAAAAGAAAAATATTTACAATAACCAATAATAAGGCACACGTTAGCAGTTCCTCGGCAACAGCGTCATTTTGACGTCGAGATTTTCGTAAAAACAGTCGCGTTATAGATATAGTCTCTAAACCGACAGAAATCCCTTCGTACAAACGTTTTGGGTGTCACAAGTAACAAACCCCTTTAAAAATTGTTAACCGAGTATTCAAACATCGGGTCGTCTTCTCAAGGAACTGCAAGGAAGTATGTTCTTATTATTGGCTATAAAGGTTGTAATCGGGGTTAAGAAGGTGAGAAGCAAGTGATTTGAATGACAAGTAGAGTAAATGGCAATTAAAATAAATAAATACTGTAAAGCAACTTTTGGCAATGTAAGAGAAATTGGAAGTCCAGCTTAATTATCTCCCTCAACAATAATGAAAGTTGAACCTAAATTCCACTTAGTTAACCTTCACTAAAGTAAAGGAAAGTCAAGAGACTAATAAGTTTGACCTTCGAATCCTATTTATTTCCTAAGAAAAAGTTGGGATTATTGAAGTTCAGTTCAATTAGCAAGATAACGATTATCAATTATGCTGAGTTTAATAATGTTGAGTTACTGATTTCTTAACCAAGACCAAAAGGGAGAAAGTAAAATTGTTGGAATAAAATATCCTTAGACGGAAAGCAATGGTAACACAGATTAAGGAGAAAGCAATCTATAACTGAAATACCTCAAATAATCATTAATTCAAATCATAACATGGAAAGGGTTCATAAGTCAAGTTGGCAACATTTATAAGTACGCATAAAAGCATTAAAGTAAATATGAAACCTGGATCGAGAGTCACTCTTACAAACTAAGAGAAGTCCTAAATCTTAATCCTAATCCTAAGAGAGAGAGGAGAGAACCTCTCTCAAACTAAATCTAAATCATGGAAAGTGAAAATTGGCGAGCTCTCTCTGAAAGGATGCATTCCCCAACTTTATAGCCTCTAATCTGTGTTTTTTGGGCCGAAAACTGGGTTAAAAATAGCCCAGAAATCGCCCCCTGTGTATTCTGGTACGTTTAGGTCGCGGACAAGTGACGCGGAAGCGTCGTCCACGCGGCCACGCGGATTGAAGTTCGCAGATGCGACGCGTCCGCGTGGATCACACGTTTGCGTCACCTAGCGTCAGGGCAACTATGGCATATTATATATCAAATCGAAGCCCCGGACGTTAGCTTTCCAACGCAACTAGAACCGCGTCGTTTGGACCTCTATAGCTAAAGTTATAGCC
Organism: Arachis ipaensis; assembly: GCF_000816755.2. Taxonomy (NCBI): domain Eukaryota; kingdom Viridiplantae; phylum Streptophyta; class Magnoliopsida; order Fabales; family Fabaceae; genus Arachis; species Arachis ipaensis. Next base: position 48,904,715 of record NC_029790.2, on the reverse strand, counting down.
GTTTGAGTGCGAAGAGGTCAGGCTGGACAGCTTAGCAGTTTCTCCTACTTCTTGTATTCCTTCCACTTTTGCATGCTTTCTTTCCATCCTCTGAGCCATTCCTGCCCTGTAATCTCTGAAAACACTTAACACACATATCAAGGCATCTAATGGTAATAAGAGAGGATCAATAATAAGCAAATATAAGATCAAAGAAGCATGTTTTCAATCATAGCACAAAACCAGGAAGGAAAATGTAAAACATGCAAATAGTATGAATAAGTGGGTAAAGAGTTTATAAAAACCACTCAATTGAGTACAAGATAAACCATAAAATAGTGGTTTATCAACCTCCCCACACTTAAACAATAGCATGTCCTCATGCTAAGCTCAAGAGAAGCTATAAAAATGAAGAGGAATGGTAGGATGTATGAAATGCAATCCTATCTATATGAATGCAACTACATGCAAAATGTTTCTACCTACTTGGTTAAGAGTAAACAAATCTTTTAAGAACAAATATAAACCAATTTCCACTAATTCAAATCGTACAGTAAAAAGCAAGTAAACTTGTAAGAAGACAGCTCATGAAAGCAGGGAACATAGAATCAAGCATTGAACCCTCACTGGTAGTGTATATCACTCTAATCTCTCAAGTGTATAGGGTTATTCACTCTACTCTTCTCTAGTCATGCTTTCTAAACCATGTTCTTCATCTAACCAATCAACAATTTTTAATATACCAATGGAAACATCATGAGGTCTTTTTCAAGGTTGTAATGGGGTTAAGGTAAGTGTAAAGGTATATATATGGCTAAGTGAGCTTTATAAATTGAATCTTTAATTAACCTAAGCTCTCACCTAATATACATATACTCTATATACTTTTAAATTCATGCCTAGCTACCCATAATTTCCACTTTTGTATAATTCCCATACTCATGTACCAAATTTTTTTTCTTTAATTTTTATCACATGTGAATTGATCTTTTATTAAACTTAATATTGGGGTAATTTTGTCCCCTTATTTACTAATTTATTGAGTATTTTTGGATTTTTCTCTTTTTTTTTTGTAGAGAAACAAACATAACTTATCAATGCACATGGATTCTCCATTATTTTTCTATTTTGGTTTTTCATGAGTAGGTTCCCAAATTCCTGATATTCAAATAAATTAGAAACATTATACTTTTCCTTTATTAACCCATGTTTCCACAGTTTTCCCACACTTAATTAACACACTATCTTAAGCTAACCAAAGATTCAATTGGGATAATTAATTTGTTTTCCGCTTAAGGCTAGTGATGTGATAAGATATAGAACAAATGGGGATTTCAAGGCTCAAAGTGGCTGACAAGGGTGATTTAAAGGGTAGGCTTATTTGGGATAAGTGAGCTAAAATCAAATAATGGCCTCAATCATATGCAAGCATGTAAATACACTAAATATTGGACATATAGACTAAAACAAAGTAAAGATCACAATTATAGAGAAGTAAACACACAAGAATAAAATATTTATGGTTAAATAATGTAACCATGTAAATAAGCTAAAAATCTCACAGGTTGTGTGTTCTTTGGCTAAAAAACCATGTTCCAAAAACAACTTCAAACAAATTTAACAAAAAAAAATTTTCAATTTAAATTAGTGAAATTTTTCAAAAATAGGGTCTTTAGAAAAATTTTATTACTTTAAGCAAGTAGTAATTAGATGCATAAAATCAAACAAATATGCAAATGCAACAACTAATTTAACAAAGAAAATTAAACATTGGTGCTAAAATATGAAGTGACTAACCCATGGAAGTCGGTATAGACCTCTCCACACTTAAAGATTGCACCGTCCTCGGTGCATGCTGAGATGTGCAGGTGGACGGGCTGTTCCAACTGATACTTTTCTTCAAGGATTGTGCTGATGGACTTGTTTGTCGCCCCATGTAAACGTCTTCCGGTTCCCTTCGAGGTGGCCATCCTGAAAGAGAAAAGGGAAGAAGAGTAATCCGGAAATGGAGATAAGAAAATTAAAGAAGTATGGGTGGGTTAATGCCAAATGATAAGGGTTTCATTTACATGGAAGCTTCAACAGGTAAGTGAGAAAACAATAGAAGCCATGGCATGCCAGTGGTGCAAGATTTGAAACATAGGGGAGGAGAGTGTGGGTAATGAAAGACAGTATAAGCTCATGTCAATGCAAAAAGGAATACAAATATCATAAAAGATTAGCATTGATTTAAATAATATTATCCGACAGCGTAAACAAGTCACTAAGCACCAAATAATACCAGGAAAGACACAACAGTTGAATATGAACAAGCGACACCAATGGAAAAATAATAATTTTAGAAAAGAAAAGAAAAATATGCACACAATTAAAATGCAATGGATGAAAGTATTTAAATAAAATAAAATAAAAGAGAAGAAGAATGAGAAGGGAAAGAAGGGAAGAAGAAATAAGTAAGAAAGGAGGGAGGAAAAATTAGGATTGGGAGAGAAAAGATAAGATATTTGGCAAATTAGGATAAACTGTGCGGCGCAAGCGACGCGGATGCGTGGGGCACGCGGTTGCGCGACTTGCACTTATACTGATTGACGCGGGTGCGTCGGTCACGCGGTCGCGTGGGACGATTTGTGCCATTGGCACGCCTCCAGCGCTGCTCCTGCGTAACTCTCTGTTCGTTTATTATTTCTCCCATATCCTTGTGACGCGGACGCGTCGCTAATGCGGTCGCGTCGCGTGGCATTTTTTTTTTGTGAATGCAGAATGCAATGCTTAATATGAATGCTATGCATGATTCAAGGTTCAATAAAATGAAATAAAATTCAAAAACAAACAAAACTAAATAAAATTAAAATTGCAAAAGGAACGATCATACCATGGTGTGTTGTCTCCCACCTAGCACTTTTAGTTAAAGTCCTTAAGTTGGACATTGGAAGGGCTTCCTGTTATGGTGGCTTGTGTTTAAATTCATCCAGAAATCTCCACCAGTGCTTGGAATGCCAATAGCCTCTGGGGCCCCAAACTAGGCATGTAAAGCTTCTGAGCAGCTTCAAACAGATTTTCAGGCTCCCGGGGTGACGAATGTCAGAATAGATTCCAGGATCCCAGGCTTTGCTATTAAATCCGCCTCCATCTTGATCTATATGTTTCCATCCGGGTGGCGTAAAAAGTAGAATCTCACCATGGTGACCAAACGTTCTCTGTGTTCCATGCAATTGAGCATGATACCAATCCGTGTACTTCGAGGTGAAGCATGGAACTTTATTGAACCTTGTACACCAATTCTGAGTACGAGCCATTTCCCTCTTACTCTTAAAGCCGCAAAGAGCTCTAAGCTGGCCATCTGTTTGAAGCAAACCATATTCAAGTGAATAAGTAAAGTTATAGGTTAAGGATTGTACCCACTTGAAGCTTGTATTATGTGGTAATGGCCTTGGGGTAGGTGTTTCTGGTGGTTCTGTAAGTTCTTCTCCCTTGGGTTCTTCTGTGAATTTCTCCACTTCCTTGCAAGAGTCTACAATTGTATCTGTGTCCTGGTCAAAGTCTTCTATGTTTTCCTCATCACTTGAGTCATAGATTGGAGGTTGAGAGAAATCTACCTCTGCATCATCTTCGTATTCGTCTGGGGAAGATTCTTCAATCTTAGAGATTTCACTTGCGGATGCAAGTTCATTACTAAGAGAGCTAGACTTATGACTATCATCATCAAGGGAATTTGTGTCCTGGGTTATTCCGTCTGATTCTTCATAAACAACTTGCCTTGGAGATTGTACAATATCCTCCTTAGCATCAATTGTAGCGTCCTTGACGGAGTTCTCCTTAGTTCTAGATTCCCATGTAGGTTCAGCATCTCCTAGATCTTCAACCAACTCTTCTTCCTGAACAATGACAGCTTCTTCTACCTATTCTAGTACAAATTCATTCTCTGTCTTGTCCACTGGAGTTTCTGGTGTCTCCTTCATGCTACGCTCTTCATTAGATTGTTCACATGGGGCTGTGGCTAATCCTTGTGTATTTGAGCGCCTAAAAACCCATTGAATTACTACTTGCTCCAGTTGTCGAATGGTTGTTTGAAATTTATTTACTATTTCCTTTAGGCGAACCTCTGCTTCTCGGGTTGCCGGACTTGGACATGATACAAAGGAAAGTGGTAGTGATTGGGAGTGATTGGATTGGTACTGGGGTAAGGAAGGATCATATGGTGGCGAATGGTGAAGAGAAACTTGTGAGTGTGGTGGTTCGAGGTTATGTTGAAAGGATGGTTTGTATGCACGGTGTGGGGCTTGTTGGTAGTTACAAGGTTGTCCACCATATCTTTCAGCTGGGTATGCACGGTAGAATGGTCTTTGTCCAGGATATCTCGGAGGGTGTTGCTGCCTAAAGGGTTGATTAGATCCTCTTGGCTCCATCCATCCTTGATTGGTCTGACCTTGATGCATAATCCTGCTGTAACTTCTATTTCCTTCAATAAAGTTAGAACCAAATTCAAAGCGAGAGGGGTGAGAGTTCATGGTAGCAAATAAAGATAAAAAAGAAAAACAAAAATAAAGAAACAAGCAAAAGAAAAATATTTACAATAACCAATAATAAGGCACACGTTAGCAGTTCCCCGGCAACGACGCCATTTTGACATCGAGATTTTTGCCAGTAAAGAAGTTCATAAAAACAGTCGCGTTGTAGATATAGTCTCGAAACCGACAGATATCCCTTCGTACAAATGTTTTGGGTGTCACAAGTAACAAACCCCTTTAAAAATTGTTAACCGAGTATTCAAACATCGGGTCGTCTTCTCAAGGAACTGCAAGGAAGTATGTTCTTATTATTGGCTATAAAGGTTGTAATCGGGGTTAAGAAGGTGAGAAGCAAGTGATTTGAATGACATAGTAGAGTAAATGGCAATTAAAATAGGTAAATACTGTAAAGCAACTTTTGGCAAGGTAAGAGAAATTGGAAGTCCAACTTAATTATCTCCCTCAACAATAATGAAAGTTGAACCTAAATTCCACTTAGTTAACCTTCACTAAAGTAAAGGAAAGTCAAGGGACTAATAAGTTTGACCTTCGAATCCTATTTATTTCCTAAGAAAAAGTTGGGATTATTGAAGTTCAGTTAAATTAGCAAGATAACGATTATCAATTATGCTGAGTTTAATAATGTTGAGTTACTGATTTCTTAACCAAGACCAAAAGGGAGAAAGTAAAATTGTTGGAATAAAATATCCTTAGACGGAAAGCAATGGTAACAAAAATTAAGGAGAAAGCAATCTATAACTGAAATACCTCAAATAATCATTAATTCAAATCATAACATGGAAAGGGTTCATAAGTCAAGTTGGCAACATTTATAAGTACGCATAAAAGCATTAAAGTAAATATTAAACCTGGATCGATAGTCACTCTTACAAACTAAGAGAAGTCCTAAATCCTAATCCTAATCCTAAGAGAGAGAGGAGAGAACCTCTCTCAAACTAAATCTAAATCATGGAAAGTGAAAATTGGCGAGCTCTCTCTGAAAGGATGTATTCCCCCACTTTATAGCGTCTAATATGTGTTTTCCAGGCCGAGAACTGGGTCAAAAACAGCCCAGAAATCGCCCCCTGCGTATTCTAGTACGTTCAGGTCGCGGACAAGTGACGCGGAGGCGTCGTCCACGCGGCCACGCGGATTGAAGTTCGCAGATGCGATGCGTCCGCATCGCCTAGCGTCAGAGCAACTATGGCATATTATATATCAAATCGAAGCCTCGGACGTTAGCTTTCCAACGCAACTGGAACCGCATCGTTTGGACCTCTGTAGCTAAAGTTATAGCCGTTTGAGTGCGAAGAGGTCAGGCTGGACAGCCTAGCAGTTTCTCCAACTTCTTGTATTCCTTCCAATTTTGCATGCTTTCTTTCCATCCTCTGAGCCATTCCTGCCCTGTAATCTCTGAAAACACTTAACACACATATCAAGGTATCTAATGGTAATAAGAGAGGATTAATAATAAGCAAATATAAGATCAAAGAAGCATGTTTTCAATCATAGCACAAAACCAGGAAGGAAAATGTAAAACATGCAAATAGTATGAATAAGTGGGTAAAGAGTTGATAAAAACCACTCAATTGAGTACAAGATATAAAACTTGCTTATTTCCTAAGAAAATGCATGAAACTACCCTAAAACAGTAAAGAAAAGGTCATTGAAACTGGCCGAAATGCCCTGGCATCACAACACCAAACTTAAAGCTTGCTTGTCCCTAAGCAAGTACTGAAACATGAGAATGATGAATGAAATGACAAGCGGAATGAATCATTATTGTGGAAGTCATGTCCTTGGTTTTATGGGGTTTCATGCATAGCAACTTAGGTTCATTCCTTTACTGGCTTTCAGACCTTTATCATGCCCTGGAATACTCACTTGATTACACCCTTTGAGACTTTTATTTATTGATCCATTTGTCTTTTCAAGGTTTATTGCATCCTTAGGCTAAGTGCTCTTTGAGGGGGCGACTCTTTAAAATAAGCTTTCAGCCAACACTCCCGAACCAGTTGGTTCAAGGTGCTAGGTGTTGAAACACCCCTAAGGACTTACTCCCTCAAGTCTCTCTCCCCCATACATGCACACCACAGGCACATGGTTTGTTATTTTCTTTCCTTGAGGCCTTGGTGTCCAGCACCTCTTTGGGTTACTAAATGTTCTGTAGCAAGGTTGCTCTTGATAGTGGATATTCAGTTGATAATCCCGGGTTAGTTAACCCAAGTTACCAAGTGATGAAGCACTCCTAAGAACTTATTCATCCAAGCAGATCCTTGGTACAAGAGCACCACAGACACATCCCTCAAGATTCAAGCCCTTGGTGCCTAGCCTTATTTCTTATTACTTATCTTTCTTTTTCAATTCTTATTGTTCTTTTCCTTTTTCTTATTAGGATCTTGTTATTTAGCTAGTCTCATGGGGTGTGTTTCAAGCATATGATTTCAGGACAGATAGTTGCCTTCCTACCTTGTTGGTGAACCAACTTAACTATGTGATTACTACACCACAAGCTTAAGAACCTACTCTACAATTGATCATCACTCTGGTCTTTCATAACATCTCTTTTTATTTGACTTAAGGGACAAGCATACAAGTGAGCAAGGTGAAAATGAAGATAGGTTACTTGGACCAGCACACATATGACAAAGGCAATGAAAGCAAATATTAAATTCTAGTGATTTAAGCTAAAGAGTAACTATTAATCAGGGGCACATTCAGACTTCCAATTTTTTTTTAACATCTCCAAGCATATGGGATCAAGTATCAATACAACCTTTTGGTGGTGCCTTCTGGTTATTTCTTTGTTGTCATCCTCCATAGCTTCTGCGTCCTTCTTCGCCTCCTTGGATGGTGGTGCACTGTTTTTCTAGAAGGTTGATTGAATTCCTACAAAGTTATTGGAAGTTGCTTGTTCCCCAAACACTTGAAGAATAATTAGCTTGCTTGTATGCTTGTAAATTTCTGGACTTAATTTGGTGTGTGAACACCAAACTTAGTTCATTGCCTAATGTAGAACCTCATGTGCTTTTATTGATAAAGCAACTATGAAATAGAAACTAAACTATTGTTAAGCGGTTTCCCTGTTTGGTTGGGGCTAGCAACTTGCCATTGAAGAGGTGTAATGTGATTCTAACTGAAATCTTTGGTGGAACACCAAACTTAGAATTACACATTCACTCTTGGATTGGTTTGGTGTGCAACACCAAACTTGGCTCCTCACAATACGAGGCAAACTGCTTATATCCTTTATTGAGATGATCATGAAAAGGAAACTACCTTAGGTTGGGTTGCCTCCCAACGAAGCGCTCTTTTAGCGTCGCTAGCTCGACGATTTCTCCATCAGTTGAGATGATATTTCATTTTGGGGCTTTCCCCCATGTTGCCCATGTAGTGCTTGAGCCTTTGTCCGTTCACAGTGAACGTCCTCTTTGAACTTTCCTCCATGATTTCTATGTGTCCATACGGCGAGACCTTTGTGACAAGAAAGGGTCCTGACCACCTTGATTTGAGTTTCCCAGGGAAAAGTCTTAATTTGGAATTGTAGAGGAGAACTTGCTGTCGTTTTGTGAAGCTCCTGGCTGCCAGATGGAGGTCGTGCCTTTTCTTTGCCTTTTCTTTATAAATCTTGGCATTTTCATAGGCTTGAGATCTGAACTCCTCCATTTCCTGCAGCTGCAGGACCCTCTTTTCACCAGCAGCAACGCTATCAAAGTTTAGTAGCTTGAGAGCCCAGAGGGCTTTGTGTTCCAGCTCCAATGGTAAATGACAAGCTTTTCCATACACCAGTTGATATGGGGACATCCCGATTGGTGTTTTGAATGCCGTTCTGTATGCCCAAAGAGCATCATCCAGCTTCTTCGACCAATCCTTTCTTGATGCTCCTACAGTCTTTTCCAGAATCATTTTTAGCTCTCTGTTAGATATCTCAGTTTGCCCACTTGTTTGGGGGTGGTATGGCGTGGCAATCTTGTGTTTCACCCCGTATCATAGGAGGAGCGCTTCTAGTGGTCTGTTACAAAAATGGCTCCCTCCATCACTGATGAGTGCTCGGGGGACTCCGAACCGGCTAAAGATGTTCTTTCTGAGGAAGTTCATGACTACCTTGTTGTCATTCGTTGGGGTTGCAATAGCCTCTACCCACTTGGAAACGTAATCCACTGCTACCAAGATGTACTTATTTGCATATGAGGTTGGGAATGGTCCCATGAAATCGATTCCCCACACATCAAACAGTTCCAGTTTTAAGATGAAATTCTATGGCATCTCATTTCTTTTGGGTAAGTTTCCAGCTCTTTGACATTCATTGCAGTTCTTTACTAGTTCTTTTGCATCCTTGAAAAGGGTGGGCCAAAAGAATCCGCTTTGTAACACCTTGGCTACAGTTCTATCCCTTCCAAAATGGCCTCCATAGCACGAGCCGTGGCAGTTCCACAAGACCTCTCATCCCTCTTCTTCCGAAACACATCTTCTCAGGATTCCATCTGAACACTTCTTGAAGAGATATGGTTCATCCCAAACAAAATACTTTGCATCATTGATGAGCTTTCTCTTTTGATGTTTGTTGATCTCTAGAGGTAAAGCCCCAGTTGCCTTGAAATTGGCAATGTTTGCAAACCAGGGTGCTTTGTGAACCGTCATTAACTGCTCATCTGGGAAACATTCATTTACACTTGTATCATATGTTCTACCTTTGTCATGAGGGATCCTGGATAGGTGATCGGCTACCTTGTTCTCCACTCCTTTCTTGTCTCTAATCTCAATATTGAATTTCTGCAACAATAAGATCCACCTTATTAGTCTTGGTTTTGACTCCTGCTTGGCAAACAAGTATTTAAGTGCTGTGTGGTCTGTGAAAACAATCACTTTGGCACCAATGAGGTATGATCTAAACTTGTCAAATGCAAAAACTATTGCCAGCAACTCCTTTTCAGTGGTGGTGTAATTTCTTTGAGTATCATTGAGGACTTTGCTGGCATAATATATCACATGGACTACGTTATCTTTCCTCTGCCCTAACACTGCCCCTACTGCAAAATTAGATGCATCACACATCAGTTCAAATGGTAAGTTCCAATCAAGTGGGGAAATGATAGGGGCAGAGGACAGCCTCTTTTTCAAGTTTTTGAATGCTAGCATGCATTTTTCATCAAAGACAAATGGTGCATCAGATACAAGGAGATTGCTTAAGGGCTTGGCTATCTTTGAAAAATCTTTAATAAACCTTCTGTAAAAGTTGGCATGCCCTAAAAAGCTCCTAATTGCCTTGACATCACTTGGTGGGGGTAATTTTTCAATGAGTTCCACCTTAGCTCTATCTACCTCAATGCCTTGGTTAGAAACCTTATGGCCAAGAACTATTCCCCCTGTCACCATAAAGTGACATTTCTCCCAGTTCAAGACCAAGTTGGTCTCTTGATATCTTTTTAATACCAGGGCCAAGTGATTTAGGCAATTAGTGAATGAATCTCCAAATACTGAAAAGTCATCCATAAAGACTTCAATGAATTTTTCTATCATATCTGAGAAAATGGAGAGCATGCAGCGTTGGAAAGTTGCAGGTGCATTACATAGCCCAAATGGCATGCGCCTGTAGGCAAACACTCCATATAGCTACCAATAAGTCCTATATTGGTTTATCACCAACTAGGCTCTCTGGTTCTCTTTTGGAGTAAGTGAACGGG
>NC_029790.2:48883279-48894269 GCF_000816755.2 Arachis ipaensis | reverse complement strand
GATGCATTGCACAATCCAAAGGCATTCTCCTATAAGCAAAAACACCATAGGGACAGGTAAATGAGGTCTTTTCTTGGTCCTTGGGGTCTTCAACTATTTGGCTGTAACCAGAGTAACCGTCTAAGAAGCAATAATATTCATGTCCTGCAAGTCTTTCCAGCATCTGATCCATGAAAGGAAGGGGGAAATGATCTTTTCTTGTAGCTTCATTGAGTTTTCTGTAGTCTATGCACATCCGCCATCCTATGATGGTCCTTGTAGGGATTAGTTCATTCTTCTCATTGGGGACTACAGTGATTCCCCCCTTTTTGGGACAACTTGTACAGGGCTGACCCATGGGCTGTCAGAGATCGGGTAGATTACCCCTCCATGCCATAACTTCATAACTTCTTTCTGTACCACTTCCTTCATGACTGGATTCAGCCTCCTTTGGGGTTGAATGGATGGTTTGGCATCATCTTCCAACAGTATCTTGTGCATGCATATGGCCGAACTGATTCCTTTCAGGTCAGCGAGGGTCCATCCAATGGCATCCTTATGATTTCGCAATACTTGGAGTAATTCATCCTCTTGATCTCGACTGAGGGATGGGTTTATGATCACTGGGTAACTTTCACTCTCTCCTAAGTATGCATATTTGAGAGTAGGTGGCAGAGCTTTGAGCTCAAGTTTGGGTGCTCCTATCTTTTCATTCTCTTCCTTTGGTGCACCCTGTATATGAATTTCTGCTATTGCAGCCTCTTCGCTAGATGTTGATTCCTCCTCTGTTAACCCTTCAAGTTCTTCTTCTTCAAAAATCTCCTGTACTGCATCTTCCAGTGAATCCAACCTCATACATTCTCCCAATGGTTCTGGTGGGTAACTCATGGCCTTGAACACATTGAATGTCATCTTTTCATTGTGTAATCTCAGGGTGAGTTCACCTTTTTGAACGTCAATGACAGCTCCAGCCGTGGCCAAGAACGGTCTACCCAGGATGATGGAGGCTTTGGCTTCCTCCTGCATGTCCAGCACTACAAAGTCTGCTGGGAAGATAAAATCTCCTACCTTTACCAGTAAATCTTCTACTATGCCATGAGAAAACTTGAATGATCGGTCTGCCAGTTGTAGGGCCATTTTTGTTGGCCTAGCCTCCTCAATCCTCATTTTTCTCATCATAGCTACTGACATCAGATTTATGCTGGCTCCTAAGTCACACAGAGCTTTTTCCACTGTGATTTCCCCTATAATGCAAGGGATCTAGAAACTCCCAGGGTCCTTCAATTTCTGGGGTAGTTTGTGCTGAATGATGGCACTACATTATTTGGTTAGTATCACGGTCTCATTGCTCTTCTAGCTTCTCTTCTTAGTCATTAATTCCTTTAAAAACTTGGCATAGAGCGGCATTTGCTCTATTGCTTCAGCAAAGGGTATGTTGATTTGTAGTTTCTTGAAGATTTCCAAAAATCTTAAGAACTGGTTGTCGTCCCCCTTCTTCCTTAATTGCTGAGGGTATGGAGCTTTTGGGACGTTTGGCTTCAGTATTTCTCCTTTTTGCTGTGAAATAGGAATGGGAATTTGGACTTTATCTCGCTCCTTTTCCTTTTCATTTGAGTTTTTCTCTTGTGAATTCTTGGGAATTTCCTTCAATTCCTTCCCACTTCTGAGGGTGATAGCTTGACATTCCTCTCTTGGGTTTGGATCAATGTTGCTGCACAGGTTATGACTGGGAATTTGCTTGAATAGGTAGCCAATTTGTGTCTCAAGTTTCTTGATGGCAGCATCTTGATTCTGCATATTGGACCGCACTTCCTCTCGGAATACTTTACTGTTCTGGACTTTCTTACATATGACTTCAAGTAGAGTCTCAATCCTTGATAGTCTTTCTTCCGATGATTGTGAGTTTAGATTGGAGGGATGAGAAGGGCCATTTTGGCTTTGGTATTGATGCCAGGGCATTTTGGCCAGTTTCACTGACCTTTTCTTTACTGTTTTAGGGTAGTTTCATGCATTTTCTTAGGAAATAAGCAAGTTTTGGGGAAAATTTCACTTACATCTTGATTCAAGCAAGCATGATGCACTTTGCATGATTTCATGAGAATTTTGCATGAATTAAATGACAAATTGGATGATGCATGTCTCATGATGAGGATTAGAACTTTGATGCACTTTATTGCTTGATTTCAGGACAAAGGAAGTAAGAAGGAACCACGTTAGCAGCCACGTTAGTCTCACTAACGTGACCACTAACATGGAATGGGAGCTAGCTTGCAACGTTAGTGAGAAAAGTAATTGCCAATAACGTCCTCAAAGTCATCATAGCCCACGTTAAGAGTCATGCTAACTAAGTTAACGTGAACTCTAATGTGGAAGAAGAAAGTGGAGCCAACGTTAGTGACACTCACCTTTCTCACTAACGTTGGACCAAGCTCATATTGGCCACGTTAAGGGCCACGTTAACTTAGTTAACGTGGACTCTAACGTTGAGAAGCAAAAGAATGGCCAACGTTAGTGACACTTACCTTTGTCACTAACGTTGGACTAAGCCACTTTGAGCCACGTTTACTCCCACGTTAACTTAGTTAACGTGGAAGCTAACATGGAGAAAGCAAATAATCGCCAACGTTAGTGACACTCACCTTTGTCACTAACGTTGGAATGAGCCACAATGAGCCACTATGAGCCACGTTAACTCCGACGTTAACTTAGTTAACGTAGTTAACGTGGAAGCTAACGTGGGAAAGGATGATTAGCCAACGTTAGTGACACTCACCTTTGTCACTAACGTTGGAGATGGCTATCATCACCACGTTAGAAGCCACGTTAACTTAGTTAACGTGGATTCTAACGTGGGAAAAAGGGGCATCTTGGAACGTTAGTAACAAAGGTACGTGTCACTAACATTCTCGAAGGATTGGCAAGCCTACGTTAAGAGCCACGTTAATTAAGTTAACGTGGACTCTAACGTAGGGGGAAGGGAAGACTCTCAACGTTATTGGAAAAGGTGAGTCCCAATAACGTGTGCGAAGGACCTAGAGGCAACGTTAGTGGTCACGTTGGTACCACTAACGTTGAAGTTAACGTGGATCATCCCTGGGTTAGGAACGTTAGTGAAAAAGGTGAATGTCACTAACGTTCTCGAACCCACACTCTCACTTAACGTTAACGCCACTAACGTCCTGAGCTAAATACCCTGCCTACTTCACACTTTCTCTCGGCAAGTAAAGCAAAGCCCACTGAAGAACCAACTAGGAGATCAGAAGAGTAGTATATATAGGGGTAGTTTTAAATTAGAGAGGAGCTTTTGGGGGGAGTTGGAAATTTGAGAACTACTCTCTGTACAATTTACTCTGCACTTCTAGTTTATTTTTCAGAATGTATTTTCCATCTTTGTTTTCCATTTTCAGAGCTACGAACAACTAAACCCCCTTCATTGGGTTAGGGAGCTCTGTTGTAATTTGATGGATCAATATTAGTTTTCATTATTCTTCTTCTATATTTTCTCTTGATTTTACTAGAAAGCTTTCAATCTTCATCCAATTGGATAGTTATCTTGGAAAAGAAGCTATTCATACTTGGATCTCTTCTGAACCTTGGAAGAGGAATGAAGAGATCATGCTAGAAATGCTTTCTCATGTTGGACTAAATTGGGGTTGGAAGGATATGGTGACTATAATTCTACCAACACTTGATTTGGGAATGCATGTGGTATAATCAGTGACCATACTTCATCTCTTCTCATGAGCAATTGACCAAAGAATTGGCTATTGATCAAGATTTGAGAGATTGAATTACAAGGAATTGTAATTTGATCACTTAAGATTGCCAAGGAGATCAATGAACGCATTGATTGAGGAAGAGGTAAAAATGAACTTGATCCGGAGAATGCAACATCTCCTAAGCCCAATGAATTCCCCATTTCTGATCTTACCCATTCTCTTTAATTTTTGCAATTTACTTTTATGAGCATCTTCCCCATTCCATTTAAGATTCTGCAATTTACTTTCCATCATTTATTTTCAGCTCTTTACTTTTAGCATTTACATTTTCTGCTATTTACTTTCCCGCCATTTAATTTCCTGCAACTCTCAAACCAAATTCTACTTCTCAACTATAACATTCCTCTAATTAAAATTGCTTGACCAATCAATTCCTGTGGGATTCGACCTCACTCTATTGTGAGTTTTTACTTGACGACAATTCGGTATACTTGTCGAAGGAAAATTGTTGAGAGACAAGTTTTCGTGCATCAAGTATGGATGTTGAGGTGTGTTGTTAGGTGGGTGCTGATATAATCTCTGTGTGGAATGTTGGTGAGCTGCATTGTTGTTGGGGTTGTGGCATCTCTGATCTTGGCCTTGGTCTTGTTGATTTCCCCACCCAAAGTTTGGGTGGTTCCTCCAACCAGGATTATAGGTTTTGGAGTATGGGTCATAGTTCTGCCTAGGTGGATTTCCAAAGTAGTTGGCTTGTTCCTGATCACCCTCTGCTTCTTCATTAACTCCTTCTTGAGCTGCTGTTGAGGTGGTGATTACTGCTACTTGATTCCTCTCTATCTTCTTGGTAAGGTCAGCCAGCTGCTTGGTGATCATCTTGTTTTGAGCTAGTAGTGCATCCACGTTGTTCAGCTCCATCACTCCTCTAGTGTTGCCTCTTTCAGAAGCATAGGAGTAGTCATTCTCAGCTACAGTCTCAATGACATCTATGGCTTCTTCAATGGTCTTCTTCTTGTTCAGAGATCCCCCGGATGAGTGGTCTACTGCCTTCTTTGATTCATAAGAAAGACCTTCATAGAAAATATGTAACTGCACCCATTCATTGAACACATATGGCGGGTACCTTCTTGTCAAGTCTTTAAATCTCTCCCATGCTTCGTAGAGAGTCTCACCATCCTGTTGCCTGAAAGTTTGAACTTCAGCTCTCAACCTGTTGATTCTTTGAGGAGGATAGAATCTCGCCAAGAACTTGTTTAAGCCAAAAAGTTTGAGGCTAACTTTTGGTCCAGCTTTTTGCTTTCTGGTTCATTTTCAATTAATCCAAAAGTTTGAGCTAAAGTTTGAGGCAAACTTTTGCTCAAACTTTTTGTCCTCTCTTCCTCCTAACCATTCCTTCTTACTTCAACCTTTCTCCAAGCTTACAAGTTTATTTCCTTTTCTTTATACTTGACACATTATTCACTATAGACACTTGGCTTACATTCCTTCTTAGAACATTGATGCCCAGCACCTCTTTGGGCTGCTAAATGCCTTGTAGTTAGGTTGCTCTTGATAGTGGACTTTCAGCTGATGATCCCGGGTTAGTTAACCCAAGTCATCAAGTGTTGATGCAGTCCAAAGAGCTTAATAATCCAAGCAGATCCTAATACAAAGACACCACAGGCATATATTCTAAGGTTCAAGCTATTGGTGTCTAGCTTTGTTTCTTTTTGTTTTTCTTTTGTTCTGCCACTTTTTGGCTATTTCTTTTTTTTTCTTTTTTTTTCTTTTTTCTTTTTTTTTTGTTTTTCTTTCTGACCAAGGATTTTTATTTGATTGAGATTCATAGACAGTAGCTACTTTCTACTTAAGAGGAGACATCCTAGTGTTCTTATTCATTAAAGGTGAGCTACTATACAATCACACACATACCACCACTTACTTTTATTTTACTTCTATCTAACAGAGAACTATTTCACTTCACATTCAAACATTTCTTTTATTGAATTGAAAATGCAGGGGGCAAAGCATGCTTTTTGTTAAGTGAAAGTAAATACACAAGCACACACATAGACTAGCTTACTTATTCTAAGAGAAACAAACATGATGCAAAGACTATTAATTATGATAACTACTTAAAGATGCAAGGACCACTTAAAATAGACACAATGCATGCTTTCTTAGTGATGAATCAAGGAGCAAGTCCACCTTTTATTTGTCATGCTTTTTCTTTCTTCTTTCATACACTTGGTTGCTGGTGTTCCTTGTGTCCATGTCTGTTGTCTGTTGATCCCACCAGAAACCAGCTCTATTCATTGCTTCCTCTACTCTATCTTCAAGCTTCATTGCATTGCTTACTTCTATCTCACTTCTCCTTTTGAAGAATTCATCAAAAGTTGGAAAAGCTGGATCCATGTTGTGCAGATGCTCTCCAATATAGTTCAGCTTGATTTGACTATTTATGTTGTAGTCAGCTTGGACTTCATATCTTGCATCTTGGAGTGTTGTGAACTCTTTGAGAGCCCTCAAATTTTCAGCTTGCATTTGTTCCAACTTTTCAAATGATTCATGAGATTGAAAATCATGTTCTTCTTGCATCACAAGGAATCTTGACTCGAATTCACTTTGTTTGTTCATCATTCTTAGCTCCTGTTCTTCTTGTGCTTGTTGGTTTTTCATGTATAGTGAATGGTATTCCTCTTGCCATTCTTGAATTCTCATGTACTGTTGTGATAATCTTCCAATTGCTTCCTGCATTTGAGTCATGTCCAGATTGTTATGTAGAGGAATGTGCTGCTGTTCCTCCTCCTCTTGTGGCTCTTCTTCCTCTTGTAATTCTTCTCCCTCTTCTCCCTCTTCTCTTTTCCTTCTTTCATGTGGTCTTCGGCCTTGATGTGCTTCAGGAGCCATCATCATTCTTTCAATGGTTATAGGCATGCCTTGGCTTAACCACATTGGATTCTCCTCTTCCATTGGCACTTTAGCCTTTGCACACAACCTCCAAATGGTACTTGGATAGTATAACCAAGACCCGGCCGAATTCTTCTCAGCAAGCTTTTGAATGTCTCTTGCCAGGATTTCATGAACTTTTACCTCTCCTCCTACAATAATGCAATGCAACATAATAGCTCTATTCCTGTTAACTTTTGAGGTGTTTACTGTGCCCAGAATTGATCTTTTCAACAACTCATACCATCCCTTTGCTTCCGAGGTAAGGTTAACTCTCTTCAAATACTTGTATTTATTCTTGTCATCTCCTTTCCACTCTAAGTTCTCCATATATATATCTCTAGCAATTCCATCATAATCCGGATCACGATTTACCCTTTGGTGGTATCCTGGTTCACTAAAGCGGACTGATTTTAGTCCCAAGACTTTCTTGATTGCATCCGAGCTAAAGTTTACTTCCACTCCCCGCACATAGCTCTTGTATGTTGGGGCTTCACTCATGTCAAGCCTTGAGACATTGGCATAGAACTCTCTTATGATATTAGCATTGATTTGAGTGATTGGTGATATGAGTTCCTCCCACCTCCTCTTTCGAATTTTGTCCTTCATTTCTTGGCATCCATCATCGGGCAGCAAGAGTGGAATTTCTGGATATATCTTCTTCTCATTCATCCATTCAATTTGCATCTGATGGTACCGAGATTTGAATCTCCATCGGTCATATTCAGGGGTGCTCTCCTCTACCATGGGATCTTTCCCTCTTCTTCGTTTGGTTCTTGAGGAAGAGGCCATGATCACTTGGTTGTTTGAGACTCTTGAGGTTAAAGGGAGTGTGAAGAATGTTAGAGATTTTGATGTGTGTTTGGAGAAGGATGAAATTTGAGGCCGAGCTTGTTATGATGAGAAATGATGAAGGGAAGTTTAAATGGTTGGAGTGCAAAGGTTCGGTCACATGCATGGCTTGGAGGTGGTATGTTATTTAAATGAACAATGAAGGGCTAGGATGCAATTGGATACTATGTGAATCAAAGGTGTGCATGTAAGGATGAATGAAGACAAAGCTTGCTTCTTCAATTCTCTTTGCCGAGATCATCTCAAGGAGTGGCAGATTCTCTTTTTGAAGCATGTGATGAGATTTTGTCCTTATGCTATGCTTTCCTTTGTCTTGTCTCTTTCATAGAGTGTCCTTTGACCACCTAGTCATCACCACAAGACAACAAGCATTAGTTTTATCAAACTGTGGCAAGAGTGCTTCTTTTCATTAACACTATATGAATAACCATTCCTTATATCCATTTGAGCCGTGACTTTCTTTGGAGGACACCAAACTTAATGTTTGGTCATATAGTAGAAAATATGTGTTTCTTCCTCCCACTAGTGAAATTGAAATCCCCAATGTCATTCTTGGTCAAATGTTTATAAGAAATGTTTTCATCATAATTTTCCTTTTTTCTCTCTCTTTTTTTTTTCTTTCATGAAGGATCAATTGTGTCCCTAAATTCGTGCATCAAAGTTTGGTGAACACCAAACTTGTATCTTGTTTAAGGGGTAAATGTGAGATGCTAGTAGTAAATCACAATTGATGCCTTCATCACAGAGTATGATTTCTTTTTAATTGAAAAGTCTCAGTAAGAGATAATGTATGATCATTGATGCATGATTTTTTTTAATTTTCATGAGAAGAGAAACACCAAACTTAGTGTTTGGTCATATGCTAGGCATATAGTATGAAAATGTTTGTAACACTGGTTTGGTGTGCTTGAAGGCACACCAAACTTTAGAAGTCTTAGCATATGAAAAAAAAAATTTGCATGCATTCATTGAGTACGTCTATGAAAATAAATTTCATGCTCAGATGATCATAGCTTATTGAATTTAAAATGACATAAATCTTAAATCATGGGTTGCCTCCCATGGAGCGCTCTTTTATTGTCACTAGCTTAACATTGGAACTTTCTTTTATGGTGGTTGAGATTTGTAGTGCCTCAACTTGTCTCCCCTGACTGTGATCCTCCTCTTTGTTCTCTGGTGTTCAATTTCAGCATGTTCCAACGAGAGTATGTTGCTGACATTGTAATAGTCATCAGTCTGTCGGCTTGCTCCCAGTTGTTGATATATCAATTGCACTTTGTCACCTTTGGAAAGACCCTCTGTTGGAATCTTCCTGTTCTTCCAACCCCTTTTTGTTTTGTTTCTGCGTTTCATCCTTTCTTTCGTTGACCTTTCTTTTCTGGCCGTAGGCTTACCTTGGGAATCTTTCATCCTTTCAGTGGCTAATACTCCCATATTCTCTTGGACTTCTTCATCAGTTTGCACAATCTTTTGCCTTGGGATGTTTTTGTGAATCGCCCTGTTGCTTTCTTCCTTTAACTGAGATTCTTCCTTGTCAAGTTCCATATAGTTTTTCTTCTCATTACCAAACTGTGCTTCTGGTAACACCTTCAGAGTGACACTCTTATCATGCATTCTGAGAGTTAATTCTCCTTCCTCTATGTCTATGATAGCTCTAGCAGTGGCCAAGAATGGCCTTTCCAGAATAATAGAGTCACCATCATCCCCTTCTGAATCTAGAACCACAAAATCTGCAGGGTATATGAAATTGTCCACATTGACCAGCAGGTTTTCAATCATACCCCTGGGGTATACTGTTGACTTATCTACTAGCTCTAGAGATATCTGTACTGGTTTAACTTCCTCTATATGCAGCTTTTTTACCAAGGAGGATGGTATTAAGTTGATACTTGCTCCTAGATCGCACATTGCTTTAGTGATGGTTAATTCCCCAATGGTGCAAGGTAGCAAAAAGCTCCCTGGATCTTCAAGCTTAGGGGGAAGCCCTTTTTGAATCAAAGCCCTGCATTCCTCAGTGAGCAGTATGGTTTCCTTCTCATACCAACTTCTTTTCTTGTTGATGAGCTCCTTCAAAAACTTGGCATACAGAGACATTTTCTCAAGTGCTTCAGCAAAAGGAATATTGATTTCCAGCTTTTTGAAAGTCTCAAGGAACTTGTGAAAATGCTGGTCCTTGGTTTCTTTGTTGAACCTCTGGGGATATGGCAGTGGAGGTGTGATGCTCTTTCCTAGTTGCTGCTGTCCCTGAGTTACTTCTTTTGAACCGTGTGACTGGTTATCCTTTTCTTTGAGTTTCTCAGTGCTCTTGTTTGGCATTACAACTTGATTCTTGGTTTCATCTTCCTTTGTTTGCTCCTCATCTTCTATTGCACTTTTGCTGCTCCCTGCTTGCTTCTTTGTAGTGTCATTATTGCTCATCAATGTTCTCCCACTCCTTAATTGTATCGCCTTGCATTCTTCCTTAGGATTTGGAATTGTGTCACTCGGCAGAGAGCTTGAGGATCTCTCAAGAGAAATCTGCTTGGAGATTTGCCCCATCTGTCTCTCTAGGCTCTTCAGGGATGCTTCATGATTCTTGGTTGTCATTTCCTGGTGTTTCAATATTTTTTCTATCACGGCCTCCAAGTTAGTGATTCTTTGGGCTTCAGGTGATACTTGAGGTGGGTTATGAGATGTGGGTGGTGGATGGTAGGCAGTTTGGTTGGGGTTGGGGTAGTTGTTTTGAGGTTTTCTGTAGGGGTTTTGGTTAGTTTACTGCTGGTTGTGGTTTTGGTTGCTTCTTGGGTTGTTTTGGTTTGAGTTTCTCTGCCATGGTTGTTGGTTTTGGGTATGATTATCTCCCCATCTGAGGTTTGGGTGGTTCTTCTAGGATGGATTGTATGTATCACCATACACTTCATTTGGTCCTTGGTTGTGCATATACTGTACTTGCTCTTATTGTTGTTCTTCTTGAGTTTCTTCATTCTGTCCCCATGTGGTTGATGGTTGGCTAGTGTTAACTACTGCAACTTAGAGACTATCAATCCTCTTGGCCATTTGCTCAAATTGTTGTTGAATTTGCTGCTGCATCATCTTGTTTTGAGCCAAGATTGAGTCCACTCCTTCTAGCTCCATTACTCCTCTCCTTTGTGATGGTTGGCGGTTTCTTTGATGAGCAAAGAAATATTGGTTGTTAGCCACCATATCAATGAGATTTTGAGCTTCCTCTACAGTTTTCATGAGTTGCAAGGAACCTCTAGCTGAATGATCCAAAGCTTCTTGAGATTTCAATGTTAAGCCCTCATAGAAATTCTGCAGCTTATCCCACTCAGTGAACATTTCAGGAGGACATTTCCTGATTAGAGCCTTGTATCTCTCCCATGCCTCATGGATGGGTTCAGCCTCCATTTGTGTAAATGTTTGTACCTCAGTCTTCAACCTTATGATCCTTTGAGGTGGGTAAAATTTGGCAAGGAACTTGGTTACCAAATCATCCCAATTATTGATGCTGTCTCTTGGAAAGGATTCCAACCATT
>NC_029790.2:48874072-48882038 GCF_000816755.2 Arachis ipaensis | reverse complement strand
CTTGTATCTCTCCCATGCCTCATGGATGGGTTCAGCCTCCATTTGTGTAAATGTTTGTACTTCAGTCTCCAACCTTATGATCCTTTGAGGTGGGTAAAATTTGGCAAGGAACTTGGTTACCAAATCATCCCAATTGTTGATGCTGTCTCTTGGAAAGGATTCCAAACATTGAGTGGCCTTGTCTCTGAGAGAAAATGGGAATAGCAATAGCTTGTAGCTGTCAGGAGGCACACCATTAGTTTTAACANATGGCAGAAACTTAGAATGCAAGAAATGTAAATTGCAGAATCTTAAAGTGCAAGAAATGTAAATGGCTTGAATTGAAAAGGGAATTGGGAATTGGATTTGCAGAAATTAAACAAGGAAACGTAAAATTGCAACAAGAAGAGAAATAGAAGAAGACTTGGATCGAATCGGATCTAAAACAGAAAAGTAAATGAGCATGAAAACAGTAAACAGGGAATGGGAAATGGGAAATCCGGATCTCAGGACCCAAGAGACTAGAAAGCCAAGTCTTGATCTTAATGCCTTCCTAGATCCAACAAGAACAATTGCAAATGAAATGTAAATTGCAAAGAAAGTAGATGAAGAAGCAATTAACTGAAACTGAAATTTAATTAAGCAGTGAATTAAACAAGATCCCAAGGTGAGATTGAAACAGAAGTTCTTCAATTCTCCACCCAAGATCCGAAGCAAGAAAATTAAAGAGTGCTGGGCAAGAACAAGGAAGAAGAGAGATCAATTCTCCTCCCCGATTCTCTTGAATTAAAACAACAATGCTAAGAAAATGTAAAAGTGAGCTCTAAGCAAACCGAAAAGAAAACTGTTCTGAAAAACTAAAAGGGAAGCTCCCCTAAAAACTTAAATCCTATGCTATTTATACACTTTCTTCAAATGGTCTTCAAGCCTTCAATTGGGCCTTTGCTCTTGATGGAATTGGGTTGATAGAGGCCTTGGTTGATTGCTCTTGGAGTTTGGAGAAGAATCGAATTGAACCGGGTTGGAATCATGAATGCTTGAGTAAAAGTTGGAGGCTAACTTTTACTCCAACTTTTCACATCAGCCACCCTTCCTTGTTGATACCAACGTTGGGGCAAAAGTTAGGGGTCTAACTTTTGCTCCAACGTTGGCCTCCCCTTGCATATTCATGGCGCCAACGTTAGCCAAAAAGTTAGGGGCTAACGTTGGCGCAAACTTTTGCTCATCCAAGAAGAGTTTTTCATGCGCCAACGTTAGCCAAAAAGTTAGGGGCTAACATTGGCGCAAACTTTTGCTCATCCAGGGAGTGTTTTTCATGCCAAAAGTTAGCCAAAAAGTTTGAGGCTAACTTTTGGTCCAGCTTTTTGCTTCCTGGTTCATTTTCAATTAATCCAAAAGTTTGAGCTAAAGTTGCTATTACCTCTCATTATTTCTTTATCCTTGGCTATTATTTTGTTCATAAGCTTTATTTGAGTGTCATGTGTAGCAAGTTCATTTCCTTTTCTTTATACTTGACACATTATTCACTATAGACACTTGGCTTACATTCCTTCTTAGAACATTGATGCCCAGCACCTCTTTGGGCTGCTAAATACCTTGTAGTTAGGTTGCTCTTGATAGTGGACTTTCAGCTGATGATCCCGGGTTAGTTAACCCAAGTCATCAAGTGTTGATGCACTCCAAAGAGCTTAATAATCCAAGCAGATCCTAATACAAAGACACCACAGGCATATATTCTAAGGTTCAAGCTATTGGTGTCCAGCTTTGTTTCTTTTTGTTTTTCTTTTGTTCTACCACTTTTTGGCTATTTCTTTTTTTTTCTTTTTTCTTTTTTTTTTCTTTCATGAAGGATCAATTGTGTCCCTAAATCCGTGCATCAAAGTTTGGTGAACACCAAACTTGTATCTTGTTTAAGGGGTAAATGTGAGATGCTAGTAGTAAATCACAATTGATGCCTTCATCACAGAGTATGATTTCTTTTTAATTGAAAAGTCTCAGTAAGAGATAATGTATGATCATTGATGCATGATTTTTTTTAATTTTCATGAGAAGAGAAACACCAAACTTAGTGTTTGGTCATATGCTAGGCATATAGTATGAAAATGTTTGTAACACTGGTTTGGTGTATAAAAGTGAGCATCATCCAATTTTTCATTAAATTCATGCATAATTCTCATGAAATCATATAAAATTCACAATGTTTGCTTGAATCAAGATGTAAGTGAAATTCTACCCAAAACTTGCTTATTTCCTAAGAAAATGTATGAAACTACCCTAAAACAGTAAAGAAAAGGTCAGTGAAACTGGCCGAAATGCCCTAGCATCAGTAACTCGGTTGCTCTTGATAGTGGACTTTTGGTTGATAATCCCGGGTTAGTTAACCCAAGTTACCAAGTGTTGAAACACTCCTTAAAACCTATTCATCCAAGCATATCCTAGTACAATGGCACCACAGGCATGTATCTTAAGGTCCAAGCTATTGGTGTCTGATGACATGTCATCATGTCATCTTTTTCTATACTTTTTCATACAAGAAATTGATAATTAGCGCTTAAATATTGCATTCTTTTTGTGCTTAAATGGTATATTTCTTTGATCTTTTGATTTTATAAACTATGTAGGAAATAAGAAGAAAAAGAAAAAAAAAGCACAAAATAAGCTAAAAAAAAAGAAAAGAGGAATTTTGGGCACATTTTGGAGTTGAGGCACACTTTGGAGCCTTAGGCCACACTTTTAAAAGCGTGGCCTATAACTAAATCAAGAAAGCATGCTCCATGTTCACAATCAGCACTCAAAATGTTAACTGGGCGTTCACTTTTGTTAACTTTCTCGTGAAATCCATCTTGGAAGCAAGGGGAGCGTTCACTAAAGTTAACTGGGCTACAGATGTCCAATTGATGCGCTTCCAGTTGCATTGGAAAGCTGACATTCAGAGCTTTCCAACGATATATAGAAATCCATATTTGGCATGAAATTGACGCACAAGTGATAGGCATCTTTAAGGCCCAAAAACCACACTCAACAAAAGGGTAGCATTCAAAAAAGTGAACATTACATTCACTAAAGTGAACATTTTCGTGACTTTTGCCAAGGAAAGCAAGGCGCGCACCAAAAAGAAACCAAGAGAGAGTGTTGGGTGAGTGATCGTAGCATTCACTAATGCAACGCTAGGAATCAAATGCGCACCAAGGAAGCACACATAACAAGTGAACGTGGAGTTCACTGCTCCAAACAGAACGCTTCACTGGGAGTGAACTAAGTGCATCCTGACCCATGCCATCAAGTGCCATCTTCGATCCAATTCTTCACAGACCCACTCTCATTCAAATCCAAAGTACGCAAAGCCCATTAACATGACTCAAAGGCACAAAGAGAAGCTAGATTAGGAATTTCATTTGTAATTTGTTTTCAATTTCAATTTCATTTTCATTTTATAAAGCCTATATAAAGGCATCAATCTCATTTCATTAGAGCATGGCTGGCTCTGCTAGAGAGCAACAGGAGTAGGAGTAGGATAGAATAGAAAGCTCTCTTTGATACACTTTTATTTTTCTGCACTTTTACATTTCAAGTATTGAATTCAACTTGGCTTATGAAATTTCAGTTTCTGATAATCCTCTACTACAAATTTCCCTTTCTGCAATTTTACAATTCAATTTACATTGAGCTTGATTTTAATCTTCTGTTCTCATTGCTTTCTATTCTCATTGCTTCCAATTTACTTTCATGCAATTTAAATCTTCCTGTTCCTCAGCACATTACATTTTAGTTTGCCGTGAGCTTGATTTACATTTCCTGCAAATTTACATCTTCTGCAACTATACTAAATTCTGATTTATAGCTTCATTTAAATTTCCAGCACCCAATTCCCTTTATAGTTACTGCAATTTACCTTTCTTGCTCTTTAAGATTCAGTCACTTTACTTTCTACAATTTTAATTCCCTGCAATTTACATTCAGCTGATCAATTCTCATTCAATTCAATACTGTTAGCTTGACTATATTAATCGCCTCACTAAAGTTGCTTGATCCATCAATCCTTGTGGGATTGACCTCACTCTTGTGAGTTATTACTACTTGATGTGACCCGGTACACTTGCCGGTGAGTTTTGTGTGGAATCGTTTTTCCCTCATCAAGTTTTTGGCGCCATTGCCGGGGATTGATATAGATTGACAATGATTAAGTGGGTAGGAAGTCTAGATTAAGCATTTTCTTTGTTTTTGTTTTCTGTTTTAAGCTGATATCAAGGTGTTTGAGTTATTGCCTCACTAAGAAATTCTTCTCTGAGACATGAATTTCAATTTTCATTGGTGTTGTGTTTTACAAAATTCGAATGGAGTTCAACTCGTCTTGTGATTAAACAAATTTTATGGGATATTACCCACTATCACCAATTTCTAATGATGGCTGGGAATATCACCAACAAATTACAGATCCTGAGCACTCCAATCCATGGAGATATGTCTCAGAACCACAAGATGAGCAAGAGAATCACATGGGATATTTTCCACCACCACAAAATGATTCAAGTCATTATGATGGCTCGGAATATCACCAAGAAATGATAGATGATGAAGCAATTCATATAAGATATGATCCAGAACCACAAGATGATTTGTGTCATTACCCTCATGGTGTCTGGACATGTCAACAAGAGTGTGAACAATCAGTTGAAATGGGACACTTCTCAGAGACACAATATGATCCAGATTTTGATAAGTCTAACAATTACTCATATTGTGGCTGGGAAGGTCAAAATCAAAGGGATCTTGATGATCCATACTTTGTTCATCAAGAAACATCATCACTAGAGTGTGCTTTCAACAAGTTCATGCAAGATTATCCCCCAATGCCACAAAATGACCCATACTATGACGAATTCTACAATGATTCACATTGTGGATGGGAGGATCAAAACCAGAAAGCATTTGACAGTTCATACTCCACTTATCAAGAGCCATCATCACTTGAGCAAACCTTCAATTCATTTATGCAAACTTGTCCAACCTCACCTCATAGTTCCTCATTTGAAAATTCTTCATCACTTGATTATGCCTCAACACAAAGTCTCACCCAAGATCCATACAATTTATTTCACCGACAACAAAATTTATTCCACAATTCATAAGATTCATTCCATATCACTCAAAACAACCTAAACACCACACATCCATATCCACAAAATCTCTCTCAACCTTCATCTTTTGAGCTAGTAGCTGAGGATCCCCTTCAAAAGTCCAGATAATTATTGAAAAGGCAAGAACAATCCTAGAAAGAGCAAGAAACCATCTTCAAAAAGATGGATGGGCACTTAGAGCAAATGAGGAGAAACTTAGAATTGCTGAGCAAGGAAGATAAAGACCAATTAATGGATGTGAATGAGGAAGTTGAAGTGCAAGAAGAAAAGGCACCTGTGTCAAGCAAACTTTCAATGAAGAATGAGGTGGTGGAGGTAGTTGAACCCGAAGCTGCATATCCATAAAAGCCACTTGAGATGACAAGGGAATATGAAAACTCACAACCCCTACAAACTTCTCTGAACCAAAAAGTCTCAATAATTAAATTTGTGATTGAAAGATATGAAGAGGAGATGAAAAAATTTTGGGAAGATCAACAAACCTCCTCCATAAAAGTGCTATTAAGTCAAATGTTGAGTACAAAGGTAAAAGTAGAGGAACAAGAAAGTGAGGAAGACAATCAAGGAAGTCCAAACTCAAGTGAAGCAGAAAGTTGCATAGAAGAAGGGCTCATTGAACCACCAATTCAAAAGGCTTTTGATGAAGATAATGCTCCAACCATGACACAATCACCAAGTATTGATATCCAAGAAGTGAAGGAAACTAACAAGAGCACCGATCCTACCCCTGATCCAGCAAGCAAGCTCAATCAAGCCATTAACAAAAGGAAGCTTGCTGAGGAGAGACTAAGACAGGTGGCAATAGCTGAATCTTTTCCCCCCTTGAGGTCAGTCCTCTTAACAAACTAGAAGAAGAGGAAGAAAGTGAAGAACAACATGTCAAGCTAATGACGCTAAAAGAGCGCTTGTTGGGAGGCAACCCAACCTTAGGTAACATTTCAGTTCTTTGCTTACCTTCTTTGTCTACTTTGATTAAATTCAATAAATTGGTATATGATTACATTCTAAGTTTGGTATTGCCTTACAATAATTTGTTTTCAATCCTTCTGGATGATTGCATCAAATAAAAAATGAAAGTGTCACACTAAGATTTTAAGTTTGGTGTGCCACTTAGTTTCTATGCAAGAAATCCAGCAACACCACTTGTCTGCATAATCATAATGCCTCTGTAGTGTTATTCTTTTGGTTTGACACTTTATTATTCTGTTTACTTTAGTTATTTCTTTGTTTTTAATGCTTTCATTTATTTTTCTTCTTGACTATTTTTTGTTAAATACCTCACCAGGAAATTCTTACTCATGACAGATTCTTGGCTTGGTGATTGTATTTAACATATAACAGTTCCTTGCGTTTAGTTTTAGTTCAAATAAATTGACATATAGTTGCATTCTAAGTTTGGTGTTGCTATGCAACAAAATTTGGTTCCAATCTTTACTAGATACTTGCATCAATTTCAAGTGAGAGTGTCACACTAAGTTTGGTGTGCCACTCATTCTTTATGCAATGTATCATGCACACCCTCTTATTTTTACAATCACAAAGTCTCTGTTTCTCTGTGCCTTTATGGTTATCTTTAATTTTTCTTGCTTAAAACACATGTACTACTAACATTTCATTATGTAAGACACTCATGATCCATCTTAGCCCCATCACCACTGTTCTAATTGTTGCTTGAGGATGAGCAAGCATTCTGAAGTTGGTAGGGGAAGAGGAAAAATGGGAGGAAAATAACAACAATAGAGAAGATGAATTACAAGGTTGTAAAGTTTATTTTCCTCTCATTTGTTTCCAGCACTTTAAATTGCATGATTATCTTTATCTTCTCTGTTTACATGTGTGTATGAATAAGCATATCCTGAATTTTGATTTGTAACATGATTGCTATGCCATTATGACTACCATCTTGAGTTTTGTGATTTCAAAAGCAATAAAGTATCATGATCATAAACAAACAAGGTTATTAAAGAAGAATTTAGCATGTGCATACAAGTATTGGAAGGCTAGTATGGTTAACTGTTGCTCAATTGTATTAGATCTTATTTAATTGAAGTTTTCATCTAGGACATTTTGTGAAATTTTTGAAATCATGAAAACCTTAAAGAAACAATTGCAAATTAAGGCAAGAAAAGAAAAAGGGAAAGAATGAGAAAGCTGAAGGCTCTGAGTACCAATGGCAATTCATTTGTTAAGTACTTGTGGTGTTTATGTATCAGGCAAAAAGCTTGAAAACAAAACACTTAGAGCCAAGGCTAGGCTCAAGTGCAAATACACTCCCTCAAAGCTCAAGGTTCTGAGCATCAATGATTAGAGAGTAAAGAAAAGAAACAAATGAGCTTAAGGAAGTCCTCTAATTAAATGCTTGTGGTGCTTGTGTATCAAGTGGTAATAATTGAAAATAAAGCATTTAGAGTCGTAGCTTTGTTATCGACTCAAGGGGCAAAACACCCAAAAGGAGAAGCCAATAAGAAAATCAAAAGCTTGTTTCAAGGAAGAAATATAAGGAAAAGATTTCATAAATTGAGCTAGATAGAAGCATCAATCATTTACATTTCTTTTGTGATTGTGGCATGCATAGAAAACTAGCCAACCATGAACATTGAGTTGCTATTCTTCTTACCTTGGATTGTCAATCTCTATTGCATGATTCTTTTCTTGCTTGGGGACAAGCAAGGTTTAAGTTTGGTGTTGTGATGACATGTCATCATGTCATATTTTTCTATGCTTTTTCATACAAGAAATTGATGATTAGTGCTTAAATATTGCATTCTTTTTGTGCTTAAATGGTATATTTATTTGATCTTTTGATTTTATAAACTATGTAGGAAATAAGAAGAAAAAGAAGCAAAAAA
>NC_029790.2:48851470-48873707 GCF_000816755.2 Arachis ipaensis | reverse complement strand
CCCCCCTTGAGGTCATTCCTCTTAACAAACTAAAAGAAGAGGAAAAAATTGAAGAACAACATGTCAAGCTAATGACACTAAAAGAGCGCTTGTTGGGAGGCAACCCAACCTTAGGTAACATTTTATTCCTTTGCTTTGTCTATTTTCTCTGTCTGCTTCGTTTAAATTTCAATAAATTGGCATATGATTACATTCTAAGTTTGGTGTTGCCCTGTAACAATTTGTTTTCAAATTTTTCTAGATGATTGCATCAAAAATGAAAGTGTCACACTAAGATTCAAAGTTTGGTATGCCACTTAATTCTCTATGCAATTCATTAAGCAACACCACTTGTCTGCATAATCATAATGCCCTTTGCAGTGTTATCTTTCTTTTAGTTAGACAATTTTAGTTTTCTCTTTGGTTTAGTCATTTCCTTGTTTTTAATGCTTTCTTCTATTAACTGTTTTTGTTAATACATCACCAAGAGATCCTTATTCATGACAGATTCTTGGCTTGGTGATTGTACTCAACATATAACAGTTTCATTTGCTTAGTTTTAATTCAAATAAATTGACATATGGTTGCATTCTAAGTTTGATGTTGCTATGCAACAAAATTTATTTCCAATCTATATTGTATACTTGCATCAATTCTAAGTGAAAATGTCACACTAAGTTTGGTGTGCCACTTATATCTTTATGCAATGTATCATGCACACCATCTTATTTTTGCAATCACAATGTCTCTGTTTCCTGTGCCTTGATGGTTATTCCTAATTTTGCTTGCTAAAACACATGTACTGCTAACATTTCTTTGTGTAAGACATTAATGATCCATCTTAGCCCATAGCCATTGTTCTAATTGTTGCTTGAGGATGAGCAAGCATTCTGAGTTTGGCAAGGGAAAGGGAAGAATAAGAGGAAAAAGACAACAACAAGAAAGATAGACCATAAGGTGGTAACGCTCCTTTCTCCTCCTAATTACTTCTAGCACTGTAAATTGCATGAGTGTCTTTATCTTCTCTGTATACATGTGTGTATGAATAAGCATAGCCTGAATTTTTATCTGTAACATGTTGCTATGCCATTATGACTACCAACTTGAATTTTGTAAGTTCTAAGCAATAAAGCATCATGATCATAAACAAACAAGGAATTAAAGAAAAACTTAGCATGTGCATACAAGTATTGGAAGGCTAGTATGGTTAATTGTTGCTCAATTGAATTGGATTTTATTTAATTGAAGTTTTCATCTAGGATATTCTTGTGAAATCTTTTTGAAATCATGAAAACCTTGAAGAAGCAATTGCAAGTTAAGGCAAGAAAAGAAAAAGGGAAAGAATGAGAAACCTGAAGGCTCTGAGTACCAATGACAATTGACTTGTTAAGTACCTGTGGTGTTATTTTATTAGGCAAAAAGTTTGAAAACAAAACACTTAGAAGTCAAGGCTAGGCTCAAGTGCAAAAGCACTCCCTCAAAGCTCAAGGTTCTGAGCATCAATGATTAGAGAGTAAAGAAAAGAAACAAATGAGCTTAAGGAAGTCCTCTAATTAAATGCTTGTGGTGCTTGTGTATCAAGTGGTAATAATTGAAAATAAAGCATTTAGAGTCGTAGCTTTGTTATCGACTCAAGGGGCAAAACACCCAAAAGGAGAAGCCAATAAGAAAATCAAAAGCTTGTTTCAAGGAAGAAATATAAGGAAAAGATTTCATAAATTGAGCTAGATAGAAGCATCAATCATTTACATTTCTTTTGTGATTGTGGCATGCATAGAAAACTAGCCAACCATGAACATTGAGTTGCTATTCTTCTTACCTTGGATTGTCAATCTCTATTGCATGATTCTTTTCTTGCTTGGGGACAAGCAAGGTTTAAGTTTGGTGTTGTGATGACATGTCATCATGTCATATTTTTCTATGCTTTTTCATACAAGAAATTGATGATTAGTGCTTAAATATTGCATTCTTTTTGTGCTTAAATGGTATATTTATTTGATCTTTTGATTTTATAAACTATGTAGGAAATAAGAAGAAAAAGAAGCAAAAAAAGCACAAAATAAGCTAAACAGAAGAAAAGAGAAATTTTGGACACATTTTAGAGTTGAGGCACACTTTGGAGCCTTAGGACATGCTTTTAAAAGCGTGGCCCATAACTAAATCAAGAAAGCGTGCTCCATGTTCACAATCAGCGCTCAAAATGTTAACTAGGCGTTAACTTTTGTCAACTAGGCGTTCACTTTTGTTAACTTTCTTGTGAAATCCAGCTTGGAAGTAAGGGGAGCGTTCACTAAAGTTAACTGGGCGTTCACTTTTGTTAACTTGGCGCTGACAGCATGACCATGCCTTTACAAAGGACCATAACTTGAGCTAAAGATGTCAAATTGATGCGCTTCCAGTTGCGTTGGAAAGCTGACATTTAGAGCTTTCCAATGATATATAGCAATCTATATTCGGCATGAAATTGAAGCACAAGTGATAGGCATTTTTTAGGCCCAAAAACCACACTCAGCAAAAGGTTAGCGTTCAAAAAAGTGAATGTCACGTTCACTAATGTGAACGTTTTCGTGACTTTTGATAAGGAAAGCAAGGCGCGCACCAAAAAGAAACCAAGAGAGAGTGTTGGGTGAGTGAACGTAGCATTCACTAATGCAACGCTAGGAACCAAATGCGCACCAAGGAAGCACACATGACAAGTGAACGTGGAGTTCACTGCTCCAAACAGAATGCTTCAATAGCAGTGAACCAAGTGCATCCTAATCAATGCCATCAAGCAAAGAGAAGCTAGATTAGGAATTTCATTTGTAATTTGTTTTCAATTTCAATTTCATTTTCATTTTGTAAAGCCTATATAAAGGCATCAATCTCATTTCATTAGAGCAAGGCTGGCATTGCTAGAGAGCAATAGGAGTAGGAGTAGGACAGTATAGAAAGCTCTCTTTGATACACTTTTATTTTTTTGCACTTTTACATTTCAAGTATTGAATTCAACTTGGCTTATGAAATTTTAGTTTCTAATAATCCTCTGCTACAAATTTCCCTTTCTGCAATTTTACAATTCAATTTACATTGAGCTTGATTTTAATCTTTTGTTCTCATTGCTTTCTGTTCTCATTGCTTCCAATTTACTTTCATGCAATTTAAATCTTCCTGTTCCTCTACACTTTACATTTGAGTTTGCTGTGAGCTTGATTTACATTTCCTGCAAATTTACATCTTCTACAACTGTTCTAAATTCTGATTTACAGCTTCATTTAAATTCCCAACACCCAATTTCCTTTATAGTTACTGCAATTTACCTTTCTTGCTCTTTAAGATTCAGTCACTTTACTTTCTGCAATTTAAATTCCCTGCAATTTACATTCAGCTGATTAATTATCATTCAATTCATTACTATTAGCTTGACTAAACTAATTACCTCACTAAAGTTGCTTGATCCATCAATCCCTGTGGGATCGACCTCACTCTTGTGAGTTATTACTACTTGATGCGACCCGGTACACTTGTTAGTGAGTTTTGTGTGGAATCATTTTTCCCTCATCAATGTCTAGCTTTATTATTTGTTTCTTTCAATTTTTTTGTTGCCAATTCTTGGCTTTTCTTCCTTTCCTTCTTACTCTTTCTTTTTCCAAGGATCTTTATTTACCAAGATTTTACAGACAGTCCTAAGTTCATACTTAAAAAGAACACTCTACCCTTCCTCTTTATTAGTGAGCTTACTTGGACAATCTAGCACATACCACCACTAAACTTTATTCTCATTCCTATCAAATTGGACAATTTCACTTTCAGTTAAAATCATTTTCTTTTATTCATGCAGAAAGAAAATGGAGAAATATTATAGTAATGGAGAACATGAAAACTTATTCAAAAACATAAAGGTGTAGAACATATAAGCTTAATCATAAAAGTGCAAAACATGAAAACTTGGAAGGCATATCATTTTTCAGATGTTCATCTTCCTTATTTACTAAGATTATGAAAGGAGCTCCACCACTTCTAATTTTTGTGCTCTTTTCCTTTACTAGACTTTCCTTTCTTCTTTGGCTCCTGCCTCTTCTTCTTTTTTGTTTCTTGTTGTTCTTCAGCAGGGCATCTCTGATCCCAAGAATGGTCTATCTGATCCTGGAGTCCAACCTCCTTCAACCTTTGCTCCATTCTTTCTATATTTCTCTTAGCTCTTGCTCTTTGATTGTCTACTAATTCATGACACTGGACAAATGGTTTGATCTCTCGGTTCATCACTGGCATGCCACAGGCTATGTAGTTTAGCTTTGCTTGAGTCTCTATATCATACTCCATCCTGTCTAGATACCTATGCTCTCCAGCTGTGTGGTATATGTTCTTCCATTGATAAAGATTTTGGATGTACTTCTCTTGCTCAGCTTGTTGTTGAAATAATTTGTTGAATGATTCTTGAGATTGACCAGATTGTTCCCTTTGCTATTCCAAAAAACTTTCTTGGAATTCTCTCTGTTGATCCATCATCTTCAGTTGGAAATTTTCTTGTTATCCATCATCTTCAGCTGCCAATTCTCTTGCTGCTCCTAAGTCCTTATGTATTGTTCTTGTTGTTGCTCTTTAGCCCTTACGTATTGCTAAGACAGTTCTTCAATGGAAATCTGAATTTGGCTTAAATCCATTGTGCTAGAAGCTTGTCCCTCTTCTATTTGTGGTCTCCTCCTTTCTTTCTTGAGATCTTTTCTCCCTCTGAGTGTCAGTAGCACCATCCATCCTCTGCTTGGTGATTGCCTTCCTTTCCTTTACCCAGTCTGTATCTGCATCCTGAAAGAGCACCCCTGCTCTATTGTACAGCCGTAATATAGTACTTGGGTGACTAAGTCTGCTTGATTTGCTGCTGTCCTCAGCCATCTCTTGGATGCTGTCTGCTATAAGTTATGGGACATTTATTTCTCTTCCCTTGAGTATGCAGTGCACCATGATTGCTCTCTTCACTATAACTTCTGAAGGGTTTCCAGTGGAGAGTATTGATCTTCTCACTATTTCGTACCAACCCTTGCCCTCAGGTGAAAGATCAATTCTCTTCAAGTAACTTGGATCCCCATTTAAATCTCTTTCTCAGTCTTTGCCTTCCAGACATATACCATTTACTAGCTCATCAGGGTTATTCTCGCCCTTCGTTCTTTCGTCAAAGCTGGGCTCTCTGAAAGGGATTGTTCTTATTTGTAAAACACTCATGATTGTTGCTGGGCTGAAGTCTACTTCAGCTCTCCTAACAAAACTTTTGTAGGGGAGGCTAGTTTTACTTTTCCTTACTGCATTTTCATAGAACTCCCTTATCATAGTTGTACTTATGTCTGTAAGTGGCTCACACAGGAGTTCCCATATTCTCTTTTCAATTTCATTCCTTGTCATGGGGTATTCACCTTCCTTCAATTTGAATCCAATCTCTGGAATAACTTCTTTATTCTCCATCCACCCGTAATATTGTAACACATGTAATTGAGATTTAAATCTCTTGTCATCATAGGTGGGTGGTTCAGCTTCAGTCGATTGCTTCCCTTTTCTCCTTCTGGAACTTGATGAAGCCATTGAATAGGGAAGGAGGGAGTTGAATTCACAATGTCAAGCACAAGAAGAATTATGAGCACGGTTGGAGGTGAGAAGGTAGGATTGGGAAGAAACTTTTAGACATAACATGGTTTAAGAGGAAAGGGGCAGAACTCTTATGGGCACGGTTCCTCAAGTTAAAATACAAGGACTTGGGATGTATAAGGAAGGCAGAATCTATTTGGTTATGAAAGATGATGAATCAAGTGAAAGTATGAGCCGGATTTGTGTTTGGAGTTACTTGTAGGAAGGATTGACAAATAATGAACGGTGGAGATGTTATGAGAAAGTGGGAATGGAAGGTGTGCATGTGGAGTTAAACGAGGACAAGAATCACCTCTTCATTGGGCACATGTGTTCAGTTTTCTAGGTGATGAGCCTTTCCCACCATTGTGCAGATTTGTGCTTTCCAAGGAGCCATTTCCCAGCACATATGATATGCTTTTCACCCTTGTGTTAACCGTACTGCATGGTCTTGCCATTTCCCTCAATCTCCTCTTCTTCATACTTATCCACCTTAACAACACAACAAAATTTGAGTTTAAAGAGGTGGTGATGAGCAAGTGAAAATTAATAACTAGATAAAGAAAATTGAAAATTTTGGCTACATGTTCCTTATATATGAATGACTAACCGTGCCACATTAAGTAAACATAGCTTTGGTGGACACCAAACTTGTTTTACATCAAATAGTTCATGTGAAATCCAATTTTAATTTATGTCACTATTAGTTTATTCATCATAAAGAACATTTTATTTTCTATTTTAACAACATAAATTCAAAAGAAATTAATGCAAGGCATGGTTTGTCTTTTCATGAATTTTAGACTTAGAGCAAATTTGACTTTCTTTAAACTCATAGCACATGTAGAACACCAAACTTAATGTTTGGCTATATACTTCAAGAAAATGAACGAGTATATATCCTTAGATGGTTATATGATCATCATGCTTGAAAAGCCATTTTAGAGTGCTTTTAGGCACACCAAACTTAGGAATCAATCATGTGCTTTAAAAATGTTGTATGCAACAATCAAATATATTCATGAAAGCTCAAATTCATGCTAGAAGAACCATTAATTATTGACATTAAAATAAAAGCAAGAACACTAAATCATGGGCTGCCTCCCATGGAGCGCTCTTTTACTGTCACTAGCTTGACATTGGTTCTCTGTTATGGTGGCTGATGATCATAGTGCCTCAGCTTGTCCCCTCTCACTATGAGCTTTTTTCCTGTGTATTGATGAACAATCTATATATGTTCCAACGAGAGTATTTTATTGACGATGTAATAATCATCAGATTGAGGAAATGCCTCCAACTGTTGGTAGATTAGTTTCACTTTTTTTCCCTCTGAGAACTCTTCAATTGGAATTTTCCTGTTTCTCCACCCTTTTGGAACCTTTTTCCTGCTCTTCTTTCTTTTCTTTGGTGACCCTTCTTTCTTAGAAGCAGGCGTTATGTCAGGGGATTTCTTCATAATGATTAATCTTGTAACCTCTTTTTGCAATCCCTTCTCAGCCTTCTTATCCTCATGACCCTTTCGTTTCTCTTTATTGTCAGTCTTTTGCACCAAGGGTGAGTTGAAGAGTGCTTGCTTGGGTTTTTCCTTCCAGTTTAAGTCTTCCTCCTCAATTCTCATGCAACCTTTCTTTTCATCAGGATGCTGTATCTCCTTAAAGACATTTAGAATGATCTGCTCATTATGTGCTCTCAAGGTCATTTCTCATTTTTCCATATCAATGATGGCTCTTGCTGTGGCTAGGAAAGGCCTTCCAAATATGATAGAATTGCCTCCCTCTTCATCTAGATCCAATATCACAAAGAGTTTCTCCCTCTTGCTGGAAATATGAACTTACCCACCCTGACTAAGAGTTTCTCAACCACTCCATTGGGGATTACCATTAATCTATCAAATAGTTGCAAGGACATCCGTGTAGGCTTTACTTCTTCTATAGACAACATTCTCATCATAGATAGAGGCATCAGATTGATACTTGATCCTAGATCACACAGTGCCTTATCAATGGACATGTTGCCAATGGTGCAAGGCAAAAAGAAGCTCCCAAGATAGTTGAGTTTTGGTGTGAGAACCTTTTGAGTTACTGCACTGCACTCTTGTGTCAAGATCACAGTCTCTTTTTCATTCCAGCTTCTCTTCTTGTTAATGAGTTCTTTGAAGAATTCAGCATACAATGGCATTTTCTCTAAAGCTTCAGCAAGGGGTAAGTTGATTTCCAGCTTCTTGAAAACTTCCAAGAAATTGGGAAACTGTTGGTCTTTGGTTTCCTTTTTCAACCTCTGAGGGTATGGCAGAGGAAGAATGTAAGCTTTTACCTCCTTTCTCTGTTCTTGTGGATGCTCTTTCATGACTTGCTTTCCTTTTCTTAGAGCTTGTGGCTCTTCCTCCTTCTTCTTGAGCCTCTCCTGGTCTTTTTCTTCAGTTGCCACTTTACTATTGGTGCACGAAATTGTGATCCCTGGTAATGGCTCCAAAAACTTGGTGCTCTAATCTTAATTCATAATTTGTCACAACTTCGATACAACTAACCAACAAGTGCACTGGGTCGTCTAAGTAATAAAACCTTACATGAGTAAGGGTCGATCCCACGGAGAGTGTTAGTATGAAGCAAGCTATGGTCATCTTGTAAATCTCAGTCAGGCGGATATCAGATGGTTATGGAGTTTTTGAATAATAATAATAAATAAATAGAAAATAAAGATAGAAATACTTATGTAATTCATTGGTGAGAATTTCAGATAAGTGTATAGAGATGCTTTCATTCCTCTGAACCTCTTCTTTCCTACTTTCTTCATCCAATCATTCCTACTCCTTTCCATGGCAAGCTTTATATAGGGCATCACCGTTGTCAATGGCTACATCCCAACCTCTCTGTGAAAAAGGTCCAAATGCTTTTTCATGGCACGGCTAATCATCTAGAGGTTCTCGATCATACTGGAATAGGATTCACCCTCCTTTTGCGTCTGTCACTACGCCCAGCACTCGCGAGTTTGAAGCTCGTCACAGCCATCCCTTCCTAGATCCAACTCGTAATACCACAGACAAGGTTTAGACTTTCCGAATCTCAGGAATGGCCATCCATGGGTTCGAACTTATACCACGAAGATTCTGATTAAGGAATCCAAGAGATACTCATTCAATCTAAGGTAGAACGGAAGTGGTTGTCAGGCACGTGTTCATAGGGAATGATGATGACTGTCACGATCATCACATTCATGTTGAAGTGTGAATGGATATCTTAGAAGCGGAATAAGTTGAATTGAATAGAAAAATAGTAGTACTTTGTATTAATTCATGAGGAACAGCAGAGCTCCACACCTTAATCTATGGAGTGCAGAAACTCTACCGTTGAAAAATACATTAGTGAAAGGTTCAGGCATGGCCAAATGGCCAGCCCCCAAACGTGATCAATAGATCAAAAGATAATCCAAAGGTGATCCAAAGATGAAAATACAATAGTAAAAAGTCCTATTTATACTAAACTAGTTACTAGGGTTTACAGAAGTAATTAATTGATGCATAAATCCACTTCCGGAGCCCACTTGGTGTGTGCTTGGGCTGAGCTTGAAGTTTACACGTGCAGAGGCTTCTTTTGGAGTTGAACGCCAAGTTGTAACGTGTTTTTGGCGTTCAACTCTGGTTCGTGACGTGTTTCTGGCATTTAACTCCAGACTACAGCGTAGAACTGGCGTTCAACGCCCTTTTGCATCGTCTAAACTCGGGCAAAGTATGGACTATTATATATTGCTGGAAAGCCCTGGATGTCTACCTTCCAACGATGTTGAGAGCGCGCCATTTGGAGTTCTGTAGCTCCAGAAAATCCACTTTGAGTGCAGGGAGGTCAGAATCCAACAGCATCAGCAGTCCTTCTTCAACCTCTGAATCTGATTTTTGCTCAAGTCCCTCAATTTCAGCCGGAAAATACCTGAAATCACAGAAAAATACACAAACTCATAGTAATGTCCAGAAATGTGAATTTAACATAAAAACTAATAAAAACATCCCTAAAAGTAACTAGATCCTACTAAAAACATACTAAAAACCATGCCAAAAAGCGTATAAATTATCCACTCATCACAACACCAAACTTAAATTGTTGCTTGTCCCCAAGCAACTAAAAATCAAATAGGATGAAAAGAAGAGAATATACTATAAATTCCAAAATATCAATGAAACATAGCTCCAATCAGATGAGCGGGACTTATAGCTTTTTGCCTCTTGAACTTTTGGTTTTAAGACCTTTTGGCTTTTTCTGCTTGCTTTTTCTTTTTCTATTTTTTTCGCCATTTTTTTTCTTTTTTTTTTCTGCAAGCTTTGTATTCACTGCTTTTTCTTGCTTCAAGAATCAATTTTATGATTTTTCAGATTATCAAATAACATTTCTCCTGTTCATCATTCTTTCAAGAGCCAACATATTTAACATTCTTAAAAAACAACATCAAAAGACATATGCTCTGTTCAAGCATTCATTCAGAAAACAAAAAGTATTATCACCACATCAATATAATTAAACTAAGTTCAAGGATAATTTCGAAACTCATGTGCTTCTTGCTCTTTTGAATTAAAAACCTTTTTCATTTAAGAGAGGTGATGGATTCATAGGACATTCATAACTTTAAGACAAAGTTACTAAATACTAATGATCATGTAATAAGACACTAACATAGATAAGCACTTAACATAAAGAAAACGAAAAACAGAAAATTTGAGAACAAGGAATGAGTCCACCTTAGTGATGGTGGCGTTTTCTTCTTGAGGAACCAATGATGTCCTTGAGCTCTTCTATGTCTCTTCCTTGTCTTTGTTGCTCCTCCCTCATAGCTCTTTGATCTTCTCTAATTTCATGGAGGATGATTGAGTGCTCTTGATGTTCCACCCTTAGTTGTCCCATGTTGGAACTCAGTTCTCCTAGGGAGGTGTTGATTTGCTCCCAAAGTTCTGTGGAGGAAAGTGCATCCCTTGAGGCATCTCAGGGATTTCTTAGTGATGAGCTTCTTCATGCGTCTCTTGAGATCCATGAATAGGCTCTCTTGTTTGCTCCATCCTTTTCTTAGTGATGGGCTTGTCCTCATCAATGAGGATATCTCCCTCTATGTTAATCCCAGCCGAATTGCGTAGATGGCAAATGAGGTGAGGAAAAGCTAACCTTGCCATAGTGGAGGACTTGTCAGCCACCTTGTAGAGTTCTTGAGGTATAATCTCATGAACCTCCACTTCCTCCCCAATCATGATACTATGGATCATGATGGCCCGGTCTATAGTAACTTTAGACCAGTTGCTAGTGGGAATGATTGAGCGTTGAATGAACTCCAACAATCCTCTAACTACAGGCTTAAGGTCCAGTCTTCTCAGTTGAACCGGTTTGCCTTTTGAGTCAATCTTCCATTGAGCTCCTTCCACACATATGTCCATGAGGACTTGGTCCAACCTTTGATCAAAGTTGATTCTCCTTGTGTAGGGGCGTGCGTTCTCTTCCATCATTGGCAAGTTGAACGCCAACCTCACATCTTCCGGAATAAAATCTAAGTAATTCCCCCGAACCATGGTGAGATAATTCTTTGGGTTCGGGTTCTTACTTTGATCATGGTTCCTAGTGATCCATGCATTAGCATAGAACTCTTGAACCATTAGAATTCCGACTTGTTGGATGGGGTTTGTTAGAACTTTCCAACCTCTTCTATGGATCTCATGTCGGATCTCCAGATACTCATTTTTCTTGAGTTTGAAAGGGACCTCGGGGATCACCTTCTTCTTGGCCACAACATTATAGAAGTGGTCTTGATGGGCTTTGGATATGAATCTTTCCATCTCCCATGACTCAGAGGTGGAAGCTTTTGTCTTCCCTTTCCCTTTTCTAGAGGATTCTCCAGTCCTAGGTGCCATAAATGGTAATGGAAAACAAAAAGCTTTATGCTTTTACCACACCAAACTTAGAATATTGCTCGCCCTCGAGCAAGAGAAGAAAGAAGAGATGAAGAAGAAGAAGAATGGAGGAGAGGGAGAGAGGTTGTGTTTCGACCAAGAAGAGGAAGAGAGGGTTGTGTTGTGTGAAAATGAAGAAGAATGGAGAGGTTTATATAGTGGAGGGAGAGGGGTTAAGGTTCGGCCATATGGGGAGTATGGGGAGGAGATCCACAGATACTGAGATGATCCTGTGGGGTCCACAGATCCTAAGGTGTCAAGGAATTGCATCCCTGCACCAATTAGGCATGTAAAATGCCTTTGCATGCAATTCTGGCGTTGAACGCCAGTTCTATGCTTGTTTCTGGCGTTCAGCGCCAGTTTTCCTCAGTGTGCATTCCTGGCGTCTGAACGCCAAGATGCTGCTTGTTTTGGGCGTTCAACGCCAGATCCATGCTCTGTTCTGGCATTGAACGCCAGCCAGATGCTCCTTACTGGCGTTTAAACGCCAGAAAGTCCTTCCTCCAGGGTGTGATTTTTCTTCTGCTGTTTTTAATTCTGTTTTTGATTTTCTATTTATTTTGTGACTCCACATGATCATGAACCTAATAAAACATGAAAGAACAATAAAAATAAAAATAAAATTAGATAAATAAAAATTAGGTTGCCTCCCAACAAGCGCTTCTTTAATGTCAATAGCTTGACAGTGGACTCTCATGGAGCCACACAGGTGATCAGGTCAATTTTATAGACTTCCAACACCAAACTTAGAGTTTGGATATGGGAGTTCAACACCAAACTTAGAGTTTGGCTGAGGCCTCCCAACACCAAACTTAGAGTTTGACTGTGGGGGCTTTAGTTGACTCTGTACTGAGAAAAGCTTACTGTGCCTCTTTTCTATGTTTACAAAAGGATGACCTTGAGTTTTAAACACAAGGGAGTCCTCATTCAATTAAAGGACTAGTTCACCTCTCTCTACATCAATCACAGCTCTTGCTGTGGCTAGGAAGGGTCTTCCAAGAATGATGGATTCATCCTCATCCTTCCCAGTATCCAGGATTATGAAATGAGCAGGGATGTAAAGGCCTTCAACCTTTACTAACACGTCTTCTACTTGTCTATAAGCCTCTTTTCTTGAGTTGTCTGTCATCTCTAATGAGATTCTGGCAGCTTGCACCTCAAAGATTCCCAGTTTCTCCATTACAGAGAGTGGCATGAGGTTTATTCCTGACCCAAGGTCACATAGAGCCTTCTCAAAGGTTATGGTGCCTATAGTACAAGGTATTAGGAACTTTCTAGGATCCTGTTTCTTCTGAGGCAATCTCAGTTGATCCAATGCATTTAGTTCATTGGTGAACAGGGGAGGTTCATCTCCCCAAGTCTTTTTACCAAATAAATTGGCATTCAGCTTCATGATTGCACCAAGGAACTTGACAACTTGCTCTTCAGTAACATCTTCATTCTCTTCAGAAGAAGAATACTCTTCAGAGCTCATGAATGGCATAATAAGGTTCAATGGAATCTCTACGGTCTCTAGATGAGTCTCAGATTTCTTTGGTTCCTCAGAGGAAAACTCCTTATTGATCACTGGACGTTCCAGGAGGTCTTCCTCCTTGGGATTCACGTCCTCCCCTTCCTCCTTGGATTCGGCCATGATGGTTATATCAATGGCCTTGCACTCTCCTTTTGGATTTTCTTCTGTATTGCTTGGGAGAGCACTAGGAGGGGTTTCAGTGATCTTCTTACTCAGCTGGCCCACTTGTGCCTCCAAATTTCTAATGGAGGACCTTGTTTCATTCATGAAACTCAGAGTGGCCTCAGATAGATCAGAGACTAAGTTTGCTAAATTAAAGGTATTCTGTTCAGAGTTCTCTGTCTGTTGCTGAGTGGATGATGGAAAAGGCTTGCTATTGCTAAACCTGTTTCTTCCACCATTATTAAAGCCTTGTTGAGGCTTTTGTTGATCCTTCCATGAGAGATTTGGGTGATTTCTCCATCAGGGATTATAGGTGTTTCCATAGGGTTCACCCATGCAATTCACCTCTGCTATTGCAGGATTCTCAGGATCATAAGCTTCTTCTTCAGAAGATGCCTCTTGAGTACTGTTGGATGCAGCTTATATTCCATTCAGACTCTGAGAAATCATATTAACTTACTGAGTCAATATTTTATTCTGAGCAAATATGGCATTCAGAGTATCAATTTCAAGAACTCCCTTCT
This sequence comes from Arachis ipaensis, assembly GCF_000816755.2. Lineage (NCBI taxonomy): Eukaryota > Viridiplantae > Streptophyta > Magnoliopsida > Fabales > Fabaceae > Arachis > Arachis ipaensis. Next base: position 48,860,014 of record NC_029790.2, on the reverse strand, counting down.
TCTGAGGCGTCCCATTACTCACAGGATTCCTCTCAGAAGTGTACATAAACTGGTTGTTAGCAACCATGCATTTTCTTTAGGTGAATGGATGCACTTGCAGAAGTATCCAATGACATCTTAGCTAATTCAGACAGACCATCATAGAATATATCCAGGATGGTCCATTCTGAAAGCATGTCAGAATGACACTTTTTGGTCAGTTCCTTGTATCCCTCCCAAGCTTCATAGAGGGATTCACCTTCTTTCTGTTTGAAGGTTTGAACATCCACTCTAAGCTTACTCAGCTTTTGAGGAGGAAAGAACTTGGCTAAGAAAGCCTTGACCAGCTTATCCCAAGAGATCAGGCTATCCTTAGGTTGAGAGTCCAACCATATTCTAGCTCTATCTCTCACAGCAAAAGGGAAAAGCATGAGCCTGTAGACTTCAGGATCTACTCCATTAGTCTTAACAGTATCACATATCTGCAAGAATTCAGTTAAGAACTGAAAAGGATCTTCAGATGGAAGTCCATGAAAGTTGCAGTTTTGTTGCATCAGAGAAACTAATTGAGGTTTAAGCTCAAAATTGTTTGCTCCAATGGTAGGGATGGAGATGCTTCTTCCATGTAAATTAGAATTAGGTACAGTAAAGTCACCAAGCATCCTCCTTGCATTATTATTATTTTTGGCTGCCATCTCCTCTTCCTGTTCAAAAATTCCTGTAATGTTGTCTCTGGATTGTTGTATTTTAGCTTCTCTTAGTTTTCTCTTCAGAGTCCTTTCAGGTTCAGTGTCTGCTTCAACAAGAATGTTCTTTTCCTTGCTCCTACTCATATGAAAGAGAAGGGAACAGAAAAATAATAATAGGGATCCTTTTTACCACAATATAGAGGTTCCCTTGTTGTGAGTAGAAGAAAAGAAGAGTAGAAGAGAAAAGAAAGGAGAATCCAAACAGAAGGGTGAGGGGAGCAGAGATATGAGATGAAGAGAAGTTTTAGTAGATGAATAAATAAATAGAAGAAGATGAGAGGTGAGAGGATTTTCGAAAATTAAAAATTAGAATTTTAAAGTTAAATTTCGAAAATAGTTTTTTGAAAAAAGGTTAGTAATTTTCGAAAATTAGGAATGAAATAAAATTAAAATTAAAAATTGAAAACAATTAATTAAGAAAAAAAAGAATTTTTGAAAAAGAGAGAGGTATTTTCGAAAATTAGAGAGGGATAATTAGTTAGGTAGTTTTGAAAGAGATACGAAACAAACAAAAAGTTAATTACTTAGTTGAAACAAATTTTGAAAATCAATTTTTTAAAAGATAAGAAGATAAGAAGTTAGAAAGGATATTTGAAAAAGATAAGATAAAAAGATATTTTTGAAAAAATATGATTGAAATTAGTTTTGAAAAAGATTTGATTTTTAAAATCACAATTAATGACTTGATTCACAAGAAATCACAAGATATGATTCTAGAACTTAAAGTTTGAATCTTTCTTAACAAGTAAGTAACAAACTTGAAATTTTTTAATCAAAATATTAATTGTTGATGATATTTTCGAAAATATGATGTAAAATTAAGAAAAAGATTTTTGAAAAATATTTTTCAAATTTTTGAAAATGAATAAGAAAAATGAAAAAGATTTGATTTTTGAAAAAGATTTTGAAAAGATAAGATTTTTAAATTGAAAATTTGATTTGACTCATAAGAAACAATTGAATTTTAAAAATTTTTTAAAAAGTCAATCCAAATTTTCGAAATTTATGAGAGAAAAAAGGAAAGATATTTTTTTGATTTTTGAATTTTTTTATGATGAAAGAGAAAAACAAAAAAATGACTCACAACATAAAAATTATGAATCAAAGCACATGATGCATGCAAGAACACTATGAATGTCAAGATGAATACCAAGAACACTTTGAATGTCAAGATGAACATCAAGAACTTATTTTTGAAAAATTTTCAAGAAAAGAAAACGTGCAAGACACCAAACTTAGAAATTTTTCATGCATAGACACTATGAATGCAAGAATGCATATGAAAAACAAGAAAAGACACAAAACAAGAAAATATGAAGATCAAACAAGAAGACTGGCCAAGAACAACTTGAAGATCATGAAGAACACTATGAATGCATGAATTTTCGAAAAATGCATAATAAATTTTTAGAAAAAATGCAATTGACACCAAACTTGAAATTGACTCAAGACTCAAACAAGAAACACAAAATATTTTTGACTTTTTACGATTTTATGATTTTTTTGTATTTTCTTTTAAAATTTTTTGGATTTTTCGAAAATTATTTGAAAAAGAAAATAAGGATTTCAAAATTTTTAATATGAATTCCAGGAATTTTGTACTCTTTAGTCTAAAGCTTCAGTCTAGGAATTAGACATGGCTCACTAGCCAGCTAATGCTTTAGTATGCTATTACATGCATTGAAGTGATTAGTTGAATCCTCAGTCCAAAGGAATTTAGACATGGTTTTACAGCCAGCCAGGATTCAACAAATCATCATGAAACACTAGAATTCATTCTTAAAAATTCTGAAGAAAAATATATTTTATTAAAAAAAAAATTTTTTGAAAGATTTTTGAAAATTTTTTTTTTTTGAAAATAAAACAAAAAGAAAATTACCTAATCTGAGCAACAAGATGAACCGTCAGTTGTCCAAAATCAAAAATCCCCGGCAACGGCGCCAAAAACTTGGTGAACAAAATTGTGATCCCTGGTAATGGCTCCAAAAACTTGGTGCTCTAATCTTAATTCATAATTTGTCACAACTTCGATACAACTAACCAGCAAGTGCACTGGGTCGTCCAAGTAATAAAACCTTACATGAGTAAGGGTCGATCCCACAGAGAGTGTTGGTATGAAGCAAGCTATGGTCATCTTGTAAATCTCAGTCAGGCGGATATCAGATGGTTATGGAGTTTTCGAATAATAATAATAAATAAAGAGAAAATAAAGATAGAAATACTTATGTAATTCATTGGTGAGAATTCCAAATGAGTGTATAGAGATGCTTTCGTTCCTCTGAACCTCTGCTTTCCTGCTGTCTTCATCCAATCATTCCTACTCCTTTCCATGGCAAGCTTTATATAGGGCATCACTGTTATCAATGGCTACATCCCATCCTCTCTGTGAAAAAGGTCCAAATGCTCTGTCACGGCACGGCTAATCATCTGGAGGTTCTCGATCATACTGGAATAGGATTCACCCTCCTTTTGCGTCTGTCACTACGCCCAGCACTCGCGAGTTTGAAGCTCGTCACAGCCATCCCTTCCCAGATCCTACTCGAAATACCACAGACAAGGTTTAGACTTTCCGGATCTCAGGAATGGCCATCCATGCGTTCTAACTTATACCACGAAGATTCTGATTAAGGAATCCAAGAGATACTCATTCAATCTAAGGTAGAACGGAAGTGGTTGTCAGGCACGTGTTCATAGGGAATGATGATGACTGTCACGATCATCACATTCATGTTGAAGTGCGAATGGATATCTTAGAAGCAGAATAAGTTAAATTGAATAGAAAAACAGTAGTACTTTGTATTAATTCATGAGGAACAGCAGAGCTCCACACCTTAATCTATGGAGTGCAAAAACTCTACCGTTGAAAAATACATAAGGGAAAGGTTCAGGCATGGCCGAATGGCCAGCCCCCAAACGTGATCAATAGATCAAAAGATAATCCAAAGGTGATCCAAAGATGAAAATACAATAGTAAAAAGTCCTATTTATACTAAACTAATTACTAGGGTTTACAGAAGTAAGTAATTGATGCATAAATCCACTTCCAGGGCCCACTTGGTGTGTGCTTGGGCTGAGCTTGAAGTTTACACGTGCAGAGGCTTCTTTTGGAGTTGAACGCCAAGTTGTAACGTGTTTTTGGCGTTCAACTCTGGTTCGTGACGTGTTTCTGGTGTTTAACTCCAGACTGCAGCGTAGAACTGGCGTTCAACGCCTTTTGCGTCGTCTAAACTCGGGAAAAGTATGGACTATTATATATTGCTGGAAAGCCCTGGATGTCTACTTTCCAACCCCGTTGAGAGCGTGCCATATGGAGTTCTGTAGCTCCAGAAAATCTACTTTGAGTGCAAGGAGGTCAGAATCCAACAACATCAGCAGTCCTTCTTCAACCTCTGAATCTGATTTTTGCTCAAGTCCCTCACTTTCAGCCAGAAAATTACTGAAATCACAGAAAAACACACAAACTCATAGTAAAGTCCAGAAATGTGAATTTAACATAAAAACTAATAAAAACATCCCTAAAAGTAACTAGATCCTACGAAAAACATACTAAAAACCATGCCAAAAAGCATATAAATTATCCGCTCATCAACTATCAACCTTGTCATTTTCCAGTGTCCTTCGACTTCTGAGTTGAATTGCTTTGCATTCTTCTTTGGGATTTGGAATTGTATCACTTGGGAAAGTGTTGGTTGGTCTTTCAGCTGGCTGTTTGGACAATTGTCCAATTTGTCTTTCTAGATTTCTCAATGAGGCTTCATGATTCTTATTAGCCAACTCTTGATGCTTTATCATTTTCTCCATCATAATCTCCAGATTGGAAATTCTTTGGGATTCTTGGGGTGGTTGTGACTGAGTGTGAGATGCAGATGGTTGATGAAAGTTATTTTGGTTGGTTGATGGGTTATTTGGTGGATAGAAATTAGATGGAGGGTGATTATTTTGTGGTTTTTTGTAGGGATTTTGGTTAGTTTGTTGATGGTTCTGGTGGTTTGTGTTGCAGAAGTTGCTTGGGTTGGAATTCCTTTGCCATAAGTTTTAGTTCTCTCCCCATTTGAGATTGGGGTGGTTCCTCCAAAAGGGGTTATAAGTATTTCCATGGAACTCATTTGTCCCATAACTATGGTTGTGCGTATACTGCACTTGCTCAGGCTGCTGTTCTTCATGGATTTCTTCATTTTGTCCCTACCCAGCTGATGGTTGGTTTGCAGTGCACACTACAGCTAGTTGAAGACCATTTATTCTCTTTGCCATCATCTCCATTTGCTGCTAGATTTGCTGGTGCATCATTTTGTTATGTGCCAAGATAGTGTCTGCACCTTCAAGCTCTAACACACCTTTCTTTGGAGCTGGTTAACATTGCCTTTGATGAGAATAAAAGTATTGATTGTTGGTTATAGTGTCTATGAGATTCTGGGCTTCTTCAGCTATCTTCATTAGCTGTACTGAACCTCTTGCAGAATAATCCAGGGCCTCTTGAGCTTTTAGAGTCAAGCCTTCATAGAAATTCTGAAGTTTGTCCCATTCACTAATCATCTCAAGTGGACACTTCCTGATCAAGGCCTTGTATCTCTCCCATGCCTCATAAAGTGATTCTCCATCCATTTGAGTGAATGTTTGCACTTCGGTCTTCAGTCTAATGATTCTCTGAGGTGGGTAGAACTTAGCCAGGAATTTGCTCACTAGATCATCCCAATTATTGATGCTTTCCTTGGGAAATATCTCCAGCCATTGAGATGCCTTATCCTTCAAGGAGAATGGAAACAACAACAGCTTGTAAATATCCAGATGCACACCAATTGTCTTGACTGTTTCACAAATCCTCAGGAAGACAGATAAGTGTTGATTCTGGTCTTCAAGGGGACCTCCTCCATAGGAACAATTGTTCTGCACCAAAGTTATAAGTTGAGGCTTCAACTCAAAGTTATTTTCATGAACATTAGGAGTGAGTATGCTGCTCCCACAGTTTTTTGGATTGGGGAAGGTGTAAGAGGCTAGAACTCTTCTTGGAGGTGGGACATTATTGTTGGCCACTTCATATAGTGGATTAGGGAGATTACCCTCCATCTACTGGTCTTCCTCTTCTGATTCTTCTTAACCAATCACTCTCTTCCCTCTTGCTTCTCTTCTTACCCTCAAGAAGGTTCTCTCTAGTTCAGAATCAAAGGAGGTGGATTCACCTCTTCTCCCTCCTAGCATATAACACAAACAAACCAGAAACAAAAACAAAGCACTCTATTGCTAGAGTGAAGTTACAGTTAGCAGAAACAAAATCACAAACAGTTAATAGTCTTAATCAAAAACAAAGAAAAATGCTTAATCTAGATTATCACCTACTTAATCATTGTCAATCTAAATCAATCCCCGGCAACAGCACCAAAAACTTGATGAGGGAAAATCGATTCCACACAAACTAACTGGCAAGTGTACCGGGTCACATCAAGTAGTAAAACTCATGAAAGTGAGGTCAATCCCACAGGGATTGATGGATTAAGCAACTTTAGTATAGTGATTAGTCTAGTTAAGCTAATATTGATGAATTGAGTGAAATTGGATTGACAGAAAATAAATTTGCAAGAAATCTAAAGTGAAGAATGTAAAGAGCTTGAAAAGTAAATGGCAAGAAGTTTAAATAACTGAAACTTAAAGTGAAAGAAATTAAAAGAACTGAATCTTCAATTGCAAGGAATGTAAATAACTGAATCTCAAAGTGCAGGAAAGTAAAGGTGTAGAAATTTAAAAGGCACAGAAACTTAAATTACATGAATTATAAAGGGAATTGGGTGCAGAAAACTAAAACAGAAGTGGATAATGTAAATTGCAGTGAAATAAGAGGGATCTAAGTTGAAGAGATTCAAGGAAAGTGATTCATTAGGGATTGGAGATATCATAATCCTTCATGAATCAAATGGATCTCAACTCCTTTCTCAATCATATGGGTAGATCTATGGCAGATTGAAATTGATTGGATCTCAATTCCTTGGTAATCCAATCTCTCTAATCATAATCAATCTTTCTAATTCCTTGATCCAATTGTCATGAGAAGAGGTTATGTGCATTTCTCTCATCCATAAGCCACACTAACTCTCAGGATCTCAACTCCTCCCGAATAGTGTTGACCAAGAGAGTAGTGAAGGATAGAGCTCTAATTCTAATGTAAGTGATTCCCCTTCTGAGGCTCACACCCATAATCAATTGAATTAAACCCCCTTCCGAAATGAGTAATTCTCAATCAAAACAGAAGATATCCTACAGCTACACAATTGAATTGAGAAGAAGAAGAATTTTATTGATTCATTGAGATTACAATAGAGCTCCTCCCCCTAATGGATTTTGGGGTTTAGTTTGTAACGACCCAATTTTCAATATGTCTAGATCATACCGGAAACTGAGCGCTACCAATTTGTCTTCCTAATTATTATCTATTATTTATCATATGAGCCTGATTCATTGCTAAATGCGTAGTTAATTTGCATGGTGTATATTTTTTTTTTGAAAACGTTTGGATTAATAGACAGAATCATTTATAATCAATTCACAAGTAATAACAGATAAAACAGTTATAAACAACCACACAATAATACATCACAAGTAGTCGACAACATTCGGTGATTCAGCCTTTATTAGCATATAGACTGTTAGTTAGAACACCCCTAGATATAACTAAATAATATCTATATACATATATATACATACAACATCTTAGGTCCTGACCTGTTCAAGAGGTCCCTAAGCTGGCACCTAGGCTAGCCTATATTCTATACTCACCTAGTCCCTCTAAAACACTAAAGCGAGGGAAAGTACGTTCTAAGTCTTCAAAACTCAAGTCAGGTGGAACGTCATCAAATGATAGAACATCATCTGCTACTCCTCTGCATGATCAGATTTTTCCACAGGACGTCTCTCTGGTACCTCATGAAGTAGCCACACAATAGGAATCTCGTACACAGGATTTAGGTTAAAGTGCGCATACGAACGAGGTGCAGGCATTGGCTGGTCTCACAGTATATTCATATAATCAGAGAACGATATTCATCCTAGACTCAGAAGACTGCCTAGAGTGGAATCCCTTTTTGCGTACAATCGTCGGAGAACTACAGAAAGAAACTTTTACTTCCATCTGAAGGGGAAAGGGAGAGAGAAGGGGTAAGAACTGGGGAGCTCTTAGTAGGGTCGGGGTTATTAGTTACGTTCATTTATTTGGGGTTGATTAGTAGACGGATAACATAATATAGCGCAGCAGTAAACAGAAAATAAAGATAGAAAGAGAAAGTAGAGACAACAGAAAGCAGAACACAAACAAAAAAATACAAGAAAATAAAACACAGAAATGGCATACAAGCAGACAAACATAAAGAAGTAGATCACACACAGAAAGGAATGCAACAGAGAATGATATGCAGACAAGAATGATGCATGTCTAGCCCTAGCGCAGGCCATGAGCTCATGTGTCGGTTAGCACCTGCATTCCCGACATTTATCCGGTCACGAGTTCACGATTTCCCGGATACGATTTTCCGTTCAAATAAATGCGCATATAATTATTAGCAGCTCTATTGAGACAGCCTCTACTTTCTACTCACAGGAAATATACTCTTGGGAATGGAAAATTACTCTTGGGTTGCCTTAAGGCAACAGATAAATAAACAAACATCTCTTGGGTTGCATTAAGCAACAAATATATATATAATATCTCTTGGGTTGCATTAAGCAACATATATATATATAATATTCTGTTCCAAGTATAGGTTCATTAAGTCTATACTAAAACAGTTTAACTTTTCATATAATACCTAACCCTAGTCGCAACTCAAGGACT
>NC_029790.2:48812449-48851167 GCF_000816755.2 Arachis ipaensis | reverse complement strand
TCCCTAACTTCCAGAAATTACCATATAACCCCTTAAACACCAAAAATTTTACTCCCTTGCCCTTTCTAAGATCTAAAAGGTGTTCTTCAATGTTCTTCACCACACTCAAAGTGTTCTTCATGTTCTTCAAAAATTCTTCAGACTCTTTCTCTGTTTTTACCCGTTTTTCAGTCTTTTCAACAACCGATTTTTACCATAATTCAAAATAAAATTGCAGCCACTAAAACCCCATCTTTTCTACATGATTTCAACACCAATTGAACCTCAATTTAAGCTTAGGGTTTCGTTTTTCCAGCTGCCCAAGAACATGAACTTTAAAGCTTGAATTTCATCAAATTTCATCAAAATTTCACCAAATTTTCACCAAGAATCAATCATATATGTTATGTAGAGGAAGAAGAGAGGATCATTTTGGTGAAATCGGAGTTTTGATTTGAGTTTTAGTTCAGAAGAAATCAAGCTTTGAAGATTAAGTGTTCATGAAAGTTTCTCTCTTTTCTCTCTTGTTATTTTCAACCAAAATGATGAAATGAGACAGCCTTGGAGGTCTTGGGGGTGTAAGGTAAGTTGTGATTGGTTGGCTTGGAGGTGGATTAAAATAATATTAAAATATCTCTTGTGTACAACTACTAAAACTAGGTGTACCGGAACATTCATAAAAACATCTCTAAAAATTATTTTCTGAGCTACTAGCATAAATGACACTAGTAACATATTTATTATGAGAATAGAACATGTATAATGAGGCCTTATAATATCCTTCAAGCATTTTATAATACTAATATAATGATAATATTATACTATTATCTCTCTCCTCTCATGAATCGAGTCCGGTTCGTCAAACAGAGACTATTTACAAAAATCAGAATCAAAACTGCCAACCGATACGGTTCAAAAACTAGGTTCTTCACGATTGCATTATCGAGCTTGCCTCAGAGGACGTTCTAACTTAAGGATGACATAATGATAATGAGGATTGAGATGCTTGATGATATAACAGAGGTGTTCCCTTTACTGATTTTCCGGAGAAATCCGTACTTTCAGAAAAGATCTCATGTACTCGAAAATCAGGGTTGTTACATTCTACCCTACTAAAAGAAAATTTTGCCCTCAAAATTTCAAGTACCTAGGAATAAATGCGGGTAATCAGCTTTCATCTTATCTTCCAGTTCCCAAGTGTACTCTTCCTCTCCTCTTGGTTCCCATGCTACTTTGACTAAGCGAACAGTCTTGCCTTTTAGCTGCTTATCACTTCTTTCTACGATCTGAACCGATGATGCTTGATATGTCAAATCATTTCATAACTGTACTATCTCTGGTTGTAAAATGTGACTCTTGTCGGGAATATATTTCTTAAGTTGCGTGACATGAAAAACATCATGAAGGTTTGATGAATAAGGAGGAAGGACTATTTGATAAACTACTAGACCGACTCTTTTAAGTATTTGGAAAGGTTCTATGTATCGTGGGTTAAGCTTTTTAGTCTTAAGGACTCTACCAATTCCAGTAATCGAGGTTACTTCTAGAAAGACACGGTTTCCGTCACTAAACTCTAAGGGTCTACGTCTATTATCGGCATAGCTCTTTTGACGGCTTTGTGCTGTCTGGATCTTCCGATGAATCTCCTTTATCTTCTCAGTAGTTTCTTACACTAATTCTGGACCTAAGACACTAGCTTCTCCATCGTCATTCCAACACAATGGTGTCCGACATCTTCTTCCATAGAGAGCTTCATATGGTGCCATCCCAATACTTTATTGGAAACTGTTATTGTAGACGAATTCGACCAACAGCAAATACTTATCCCAACTGCTTTGGTTGTCTATCATACATAATCGTAACATGTCTTCTAACGTTTGGATTGTCTACTCTGATTGTCTGTCTATCTGAGGATGGTATGCTATACTCGTGTGCAATTCTGTTTCCAACGCTTTCTGAAAAGCTTCCTAGAATCTAGTAGTAAACCTCGAAATTCGATCTGAGACAATTTATGAAGGTATCCCATGTAGTCATACGATTCCTTGAATACATATTCATTCCAGCCTTTCTAAAGTATAATCAACTCGAATCGAAAGGTAGTGAGCTGACTTTGTCAACCTGTTCACAATTACCTAGATGGCATCGTGTCTAGTTGAGGTCCTTGGCAATCTCGTGACAAAATCCATAGAAATCTGCTCCCATTTCCATTGTGGTATTTCTAAGGGTTGCAGGGTTCCTGACAGCTTCTGATGTTCCACCTTCATCTTCTGGCAGGTTAAACATTTTGAGATATAATCAGCTACTTCTTTCTTTAAGCCTGGCCACTAGAACATTTGTTTCAAATCTCGATACATCTTTGTTACCCAGGATGCATAGAAAGTCTACTTTGGGGAGCTTCAGCAAGAATCATTTGTTGCAATTCTCCAAAGTTAGGCACACAAATTATGTTCTTGTACCTCTATAGGCCACTACGATCCTGTCTCACAGCTTCTTCAGCTCTGCAAGCAATGGTGACATCCGGTGTGGTGCTATGGAAATCGGTCCGGTTCCAGGTACTAGATCAATGCTGAATTCTATCTCTCGCTGAGGAGGAGACTCAGGTATGTCGTCCAAGAAAACATCAGGAAATTCCTTCATCATTCAGATTCGTTCTAAGCTTAATTCACTATCATTCAAGCTAGCCACTAACAGAACGTACCCCTCACAATCACTCCCGCCTAAGGTAACTCTTACAGAATTCAGATATAAGGTGTGGGATAGAAATGGTTTAGTACATAGACTATCAGATGGAATAACAGCAGTTCTTTTAAAATAATCAAGGAAAACATGATACTTAGATAACCAATCTAATCCTAAAATAAATTCAAAACCATATAGAGGCAAACAGATTAGATGGTGTATAGAAGTCCTGTTCCTAATAGCGAATGGTACTCGCAGGCACACTAAACTGGTCAAAGCATTTTGGGATGCAGGTGTATGGACAATCAAGTAAAAATTCAATTTAAAGAAATATAATCCTAACTCGTGAGCAATAGTTAGAGAAATAAAGAATGCGATGCACCAATCATACAGTACAGTTAGAAATCGATTCTTGACATAACACCAACCTTGAATGAGGGCATCCGATTGCACAACATCGTCAATAGTGATAACAAACACTCGTCCTTGTTGTTGGGTTCTGACTGGATTTCGAGTAAATCCCTTCGGACAATCCTTGGCAACGTGTCCAAGTTCTCCACAAGCATAACAGTTAGGTGATCCAAACTGGCAAGACCTGTTAGTATGCTCTTTTCCGCATTGCTTACATGCAGGGTTTATGTAAGCCTGATGGGCTCGTTTACCATTGCCTTGCCTTACTTTACCTCCATTCTTACCCGTACGGCGAGCAGTAATGTTACCAATTTGTAGGTTCTTATGCTGTCGTATGCCACGCGCTTTAAAATGCACCCTTCTCCCAGCTGCCTGATGATTGCTAAGACACCTTGGTGGAAATCCTTGGTGACTCACCTTGGCCATAGTCACTTTCTTAATACATTCTTCCATTAACTTGCTCTTGTTAACTAATTCAGCAAAATTACGTATCTCCAGCGGAACTATTGAACTCATCAGATCATCACGAAGGCCTCCTTCAAACTTCAAGCACTTCCATTCTTCAAAGTCAGCAGGATTCTCTTGACAGATCTTAGAGAAACGACACAAGTCATCGAAATTATGAGCATACTCAGCAACAGTCATATCCCCTTGCCTCAGCTGCATAAGCTCTATCTCTTTAGCATTACGCACTGCTCCCAGAAAATACTTTTTATAAAATTCGTCCCTAAAGATATCCTAAGGAATGTCATTTTCATTTGGTTGTAGCAGTCGCTGTATCCCCTGCCACCAGTACTCAGCTTCTCCCTCGAGCATATAAGTAGCAAACTCCACGTGTTGTCCTTCTGGAACATGTTGCGCTCGCAGTGATCGTTCAATAGCTCGAAACTAGTTGTCAGCATCCGTCGCAACGAGTGTGCCTTAAAACTTAGGCGGTTTAACCTTCAGAAAAGTCGCAAGGGTCATAGGTCTTTTGAAATGCCCCGAGTTATTGTCATCATTCCCATTTCTCACTCCAAGACGTTCAATAGCCCTAGCCGCTGTTACCGCAACTTCACGCACTACTTCAGCCGCGTTGTTCATGGTAGCCATAAACGTTTCCTGTTCCCTCTCATAGTTAACATTAGGAATTCCTTCCCGTACGCCTTGTCTCCGTGAACCCATTGTAGTCTTGTTCACACCAAACAATCATTGTTAAGGTGATCAGTCTTAACACTTCAAGTCAAGTGCGAACATTCCCAAAATGAAAACACAGAAACAATCATGCAACATATATCACTGGGATATCCTATACGCATGAACACACAACAGAGTATGCAATGAAGCATAGTCAGTCCACTCCCCAGGCTCTACTGGGAACGAACTGCTCTGAACCCAAATTGTAACGACCCAATTTTCAATATGTCTAGATCATACCGGAAACTGAGCGCTACCAATTTGTCTTTCTAATTATTATCTATTATTTATCATATGAGCCTGATTCGTCGTTAAACGCGCAGTTAATTTGCGTGGTGTATATTTTTTTTTTGAAAACGTTTGGATTAATAGACAGAATCATTTATAATCAATTCACAAGTAATAACAGATAAAAAAGTTATAAACAACCACACAATACTACATCACAAGTAGTTGACAACATTCAGTGATTCAGCCTTTATTAGCATATAGACTGTTAGTTAGAACACCCCTAGATATAACCAAATAATATCTATATACATATATATACATACAACATCTCAGGTCCTGACCTGTTCAAGAGGTCCCTAAGCTGGCACCTAGGCTAGCCTATATTCTATACTCACCTAGTCCCTCTAAAATACTAAAGCGAGGGAAAGTACGATCTAAGTCTTCAAAACTCAAGTCAGGTGGAACGTCATCAAAAGATAGAACATCATCTACTACTCCTCTGCACGATCAGACTTTTCCACAGGACGTTTCTCTGGTACCTCATGAAGTAGCCACACAATAGGAATCTCGTACACAGGATTTAGGTTAAAGTGCGCATACGAACGAGGTGCAGGCGTTGGCTGGTCTCACAGTATATTCATATAATCAGAGAACGATATTCACCCTAGACTCAGAAGATTGCCTAGAGTGGAATCCCTTTTTGCTTACAATCGTTAGCGAACTACAGAAAGAAACTCTTACTTCCATCTGAAGGGGAAAGGGAGAGAGAAGGGGTAAGAACTGGGGAGTTCTTAGTAGGGTCAGGGTTATTAGTTACGTTCATTTATTTGGGATTGATTAGTAGACGGATAACATAATATAGCGCAGCAGTAAACAGAAAATAAAGATACGAAGAGAAAGTAGGGACAACAGAAAGCAGAACACAAACAAAAGAATACAAGAAAATAAAACACAGAAATGGCATACAAGCAGACAAACATAAAGAAGTAGATCACACACAGAAAGGAATGCAACAGAGAATGATGCGCAGACAAGAATGATGCATGTCTAGCCCTAGCGCAGGCCATGAGCTCATGTGTCGGTTAGCACCTGCATTCCCGACATTTATCTTGTCACGAGTTCACGATTTCCCGGATACGATTTTCCGTTCAAATAAATGCGCATATAATTATTAGCAGCTCTATTGAGACAACCTCTGCTTTCTACTCGCAGGAAATATACTCTTGGGAACGGAAAATTACTCTTGGGTTGCCTTAGGGCAACAAATAAATAAACAAACATCTCTTGGGTTGCATTAAGCAACAAATATATATATAATATCTCTTGGGTTGCATTAAGCAACATATTTTCTGTCTGTTTTTCTGTTATTAAAACCTTACAGACTTTTCTTTAGTTTTTATCTTTTCTTCATCTTTTTATCTTTTATTTATCTTTGCCTCACTAATATATTCTTTCCACTCCCTAAGTGTTTTATGAAGGTAATTATGAGATTCTGCGCTTAAAGTTGTCTTTCTAAAGCTTTTACAGAAAACTGCCATTTCTGCATTATTTTATTATTTTTATTAAAATATTATTTTTAATTAAATATTATTTTTTAATATTTTATTATTATTTATTATTTTATTAGTAAATTTTCGAAAATTAACTTTACTTTAACCTTTAACCTTTAAAATTCACTTTTTACCACCCTAACTTCCAGAAATTACCATATAACCCCTCAAACACCAAAAATTTTACTCCCCTGCCCTTTCTAAGATCTAAAAGATGTTCTTCAATGTTCTTCACCACACTCAAAGTGTTCTTCATGTTCTTCATAAATTCTTCAGATTCTTTCTCTGTTTTTACCCGTTTTTCAGTCTTTTCAGCAACCGATTTTTACCATAATTCAAAATAAAATTGCAGCCACTAAAACCCCATATTTTCTACATTATTTCAACACCAATTGAACCTCAATTTAAGCTTAGGGTTTCGTTTTTCCAGCTGCCCAAGAACATGAACTTTAAAGCTTGAATTTCATCAAATTTCATCAAAATTTCACCAAAATTTCACCAAGAATCAATCATATATGCAACCAATTTTTAGCACAGCCAAATAATACAACATTCACAAAACTCAAACACAAATAATCAAGATTAATTTCGTGACACCCTACCTGGTTTTGCTGCTCCTAATTCGGTTAAACTTTTAGGTGGTCCTTAAGCACTTTTTCCTCCTAAATGACATCAAGAACAACTTTAAATCCAAAAACTCTCAACTGACCAAATCTCACTCAGTATGTTAGGAAGAGATATCTCACCTTAGACTTGCTAGAAGTTCACGTTTCTTGGCCCTCAAGTCAAGTTAAGCATGATTCCTAAGGAAGAACATCAAGAAAACACATGTTTTGCATGGTTTTCCTTGAAAACCGAATTGAAATGGGAGGGAGACAGCCATCTCACCTTATTTCCATCCTTGATAAGTTACATGGTTATGTAGAGGAAGAAGAGAGGATCATTTTGGTGAAATCGGAGTTTTGATTTGAGTTTTAGTTCAGAAGAAATCAAGCTTTGAAGATTAAGTGTTCATGAAAGTTTCTCTCTTTTCTCTCTTGTTATTTTCGGCCAAAATGATGAAATGAGACAGCCTTGGAGGTCTTGGGGGTGTAAGGTAAGTTGTGATTGGTTGGCTTGGAGGTGGATTAAAATAATATTAAAATATCTCTGGTGTACAACTACTAAAACTAGGTGTACCGGAACACTCGTAAAAACATCTCTAAAAATTATTTTCTCAACTACTACCATAAATGACACTAGTAACATATTTATTATGAGAATAGAACATGTATAATGAGGCCTTAGCATTGCTAAATTCATCAGAGAGTGCTGGTGCTAAGCTGTACTAGTAAACCGTAAACTCGGTTAAACCGATTTTCTGTTTTTAACAAAAACAGACCAGGTAACCTTATAATATCATTCAAGCATTTTCTAATACTAATATAATGATAATATTATACTATTATATCTCTCCTCTCATGAATTGAGTCCGGTTCGTCAAACAAAGACTATTTACGAAAATCAGAATCAAAACTGCCAACCGATACGGTTCAAAAACTAGGTTCTTCGCGATTGCATTATCGAGTTTGCCTCAGAGGAAGTTCTAACTTAAGGATGACATAATGATAATGAGGATTGAGATGCTTGATGATATAACAGAGGTGTTCCCTTTACTGATTTTCCAGAGAAATCCGTACTTTCAGAAAAGATCTCATGTACTCGAAAATCAGGGTTGTTACATAGTTCATCATTGCTCTAATACAGAACATAAAAGAAAAAGTGTAGAACATGAAAAATAGAAGGAAAATAAAATGAAATTTTAGTGCAGAGTTTCCCAATTTGGGTCCCTCCCTTTCTAGCCTTTCCGATCTGCTAGCTAAAAACTCCTTAATGGAATCAAATTCTCCTCTATTTATGCACTCTCCCATTTAGTCTTCAAGTACTTGGATTGGGCTTTTTGGCCTTTGTTGATATAGGTCAGAATGGGTCCATATTGGTACTTCAATGTAGCTTCAGGAGAACGTAGCGTTCTCAAAGAGAGCGCAACGCTCATTCATCGACGCATACGCGTCTCCTACGCGTGCGCGTCCTTGCTCGCTGAGTACTCATCACGTGTACGTGTGATACACACTGGCACGTCCCTTGGTAACGTTCACTTTGACAACGTAGCATTCTTGCCAAGTCCTCCGTATGCGTGCTTCTTCAAAGATGCTACACTCACGCGTACGCGTCCCTCACGCGTACGCGTCCCTCACGCGTACGCGTTGATGGCCAAAGTTGAGTTCCAGATTTTTAAATTATCACAGGCACTCTTTGAAAGATAACATAGAGTTCTTTTGTAACGAACGTTAATCACACCCACGCGTACGCGTCATGCACGCGTACACGTGGATCTTCCAAATTCCTTGTTCTACACCTGCGCGTCTTGTACGCGTACGCGTCGCTAGAAAACGTAGCGTTCTCCAAACAAACGTAGCGTTCCTCTGCCTTGCTTCTTTCTCTGTTTATTCCTTGCATCTTTTCATCTATCATCAATCACACATGCAATCAAAGCCTTGCTAAAATCATAAAATTTTGCATCATTCATAATAATCACGTAATTCTTTCATAAATCTCATGATAATGCACAAAAGTAACAATGTTTGATTGAATCAAGACAAGCATGAAATTCAAATTAAATCACTTACTTATTACCTAAGAAATGCATGAAACCTAATGAAAAAAAGTAAAAATTGCTAATCAAACATGCACAAAATGACTTGTCGTCACAGCTCCAACGGGCAGCAAGGACAAGCAAATGGAAGAGGCAAAAAATGAAGGCAAGCTGAAGACATATAAGAAGCCTCTTTCCAATATTTCACAGCAAGAAAAAGAGAGCACACACTCAGAGCATCGTCTCTAACATTGAGCTGAAATCTTTTTCTTCTACTCAAGCTTAATTTCTGATTTTCTTTGTTTTGGTTGTCTTGTGTCATTCTCTGTTTTGAGAAAAAGGCTACTCATGTGAGTTGTAAAAGCCAAGAGAGAAAAGGCAAGAGTGATGTAAAAGAGCCACTGATTTATGTGTATTTGGATTTATGAACTAGGATTAGTTCCCCTTGCCAAGTTGGGTTAGCACTTGGTGAGTTTGAATCTGTCTAGATTCCCTTTCCAAGTTGGGACATCACTTTGGGTTGCTAGGCTTTGGGGTAATAAGCTTAGTGGAAGATACTAGATGAATTAAGTTGTAATTCATTAGTATTGGTGTTTGTAAGTTGGTTGGTTATACTGAAAATTCCACCATAGTTTGTGGTGGAGACTGGACGTAGGATTCATTGCACAAAGAATCCGAACCAGGATACATGCTGGCCTTTTTCTCTTCTTCCCTACTCTTTATCTGTTATACAGACGAGACAAAATGAAATAATCTCCTGCAACTTAAGCTTCTGCGAAAACAGGGTCTGAAATTTTAACTAAGTGCTAACTTGATTCAACCCCCCTTCTCAAGTTCAATCAATACCATCATATATGACTTTTGATCCTTTGTTAATGGGTTATTTGTTTGCAAATGCATTGTTCTTAATTGAATTCAATTTGGCATTGTTCATCTTGGTAATTAAATTGGAGTAATCATATTACAAGTGTTCACATTCCTTGATGTCTTGATCAAACATCTTTTTGTGTCAACTCAAAGACATTGTATATGTGATTCTCACTTCTTGAAGATGAACGATGATGTTCTACTTTGCTTAAATGGTTATTGTTATTGTGTACTTTTCTAACAATAAACTTTCATGCCCACAACCTCAATACCCATTTCCTTCAAGAATTCAATTAAGTCAATTTGTGTTTGATTAAGTTGCTTGGATCTTAATTCTTTAAACTTGCAACTTAAGCACTTGATTGAGATGCATTGAACTTTGATTGTTTAGTAGTGCGATTGCCGTTTCAACCGGCCGGTGTGTGTGTTCTAATCGTGCGCACATTTGGAATTTTCATCTCAAATCACACTATTTTGAAAGCTTCCAATTAAGAATTTCAATTTTTCTTCACTTTATTTGTGCTACCTCATTGATCTTGTTTTATTATTGCCGTATGATCTTGAAATCTTTTGTTTCTATTTCTCTTTTTTAGGATGCGCAAGAAAGGTAAAGCATCGGTCACATCACCGGTTGTGCAACCAACACCTCGCCCTCCTAATACTTGATTCATCGATCGCCAAAGTGAGAGAGCAAGTACCTTGGTTAACCGAAGAGCCAACTCCCAATATGAAGCAATCGAAAAAAGAACAATCCATTGGGAGAGGACACTGAAGGTTCCAAACAAATACAAGGTGATCATCCATGATCGAATTACCTCACTTCAGTGGGAGTTTCTTGAGCAAGATCCCATTGAAGTTAATGAATTCATGATGCGGGAATTCTATGCTAACTATCAAGCTTGGGAAGCAGAGTTTGTAGTCCTCCGAGGGAAGACGTTGGATACTTCCAACAAGGCTTTAAAAGCTCTTCTGAAGATTCTTCACATTCTACCTACTAAGGATGCTTATTCAAGGATCAAAGCGGATGTGTTTATGGGGAGGATGTCTTTGGTTCCTATTCTTAAGAAAATTGGCCGTCTAGTATTCTTTAGCAAGGGAGGAAAATCTGTTTCCGCTAGTATTGTTTATTTCGACGTACTTGGCACCAAATTGTGGCCGACTATATAATTCCTAGCACCCATGCAACACATGTCCGACTTAAAGCTGCTTTGCTAATTTGGGCTATTTTGGAAGGAAAGAAAATAGCCATTTTGCCTTTGATACACTGATGAATCCATATTTGACGATATATTTTGGTTTGATTTGAGTGGATTTCATCATAAAAACCCACATTTATTCACCTAAATAGCATGCTTTTTTGTTTTCTATCTAGATTTTGCCTAAATGTGAAAACATGCATTTTTGTGCGTTAAATTAGTGATTTTAACCCCACTTTTATGCCATTCGATGCCATGACATGTTTGTTGAGTGATTTTAGGTCCTACAGGCAAGTTTGGCAAGGCAAAAGTGGAAGGAAGTATTTACAAAGGGAGAAAACATGAAAAAACAAAGGAGAAGCACACGGCCATGTGTGCGTACGCACAACTCCCTGTACGTACGCACAGGTACCAGTGCATGACTTCATTAAAAAGTCACATGGCTCACGATTTTGAAGGTTTCCTGGCCCAATTCTGAAGGCCTTGAGGCTGATTTTGGATGCTATATGAAGGGGGCAACATTACATATGAAGGCATTAGCTTAAATTAGCTTAGGAAGCTCAATCTTAGATTAGAAACACATGGTAGGAGTAGGAGTAGTATAGTATACAAAATTCTCTCTTAGGGTTTTACTTAGGTTTTGATGTAGCATTTTATAGTTCAATTTCTGTCTTGGATTTTTCTTTCTCATTGTAAATATTTCCTTCATTTTCCATGTTATCACATTACTTGTTCTACACTTGCTCTTATTTCAATTTCTCTTGTCAATATATGCATAGTTTTGCAATTTTGAGTTTTGCTTAATGAATTTGATGTTTGATGGTTTTTATATGTTTATTGAGTTGCTTTTGTTGATTTTGATCATTTGTGGTTCATAGCTTTTATCATTTTCCCAATTTTGCCTTGTTTTATGATTATGTCCTCTTTGTGTTTGATGAAATGCCAATTTTAGTTATGGGGTAAATTTCCACCCCTTGGCTTGGGGGAAGTGAGTATATGGATTACTAGAGTCATAATGTCCAACATTTAGTGATAATTCTTGGGTTGTTAGTTGTTATTTTTTCCACTAACGCTAGCTTCTTACTAAGGTAATTAGTAAGTTAGCTAGGATTTGTGAATTAATAACAATTATGCTCTCTTGACTTACTCTTCGATGTTAAAGGTTGACTTAGTGAGATTAATCCATCATAATTATCATAGTTGTGGTTATGACAAGGAAGGAATTCCATAACTCATCCCAAGTCAAGGTTCCATTTATGCTTTGAACCACTTTTCCATCAATTTTGAGTCTTACTTTTCCATATTACATACATAGTTCTTTTATTCCTTCATTACTTTATTAATTGCAATTTTGTTTTGTTTTTTTGTTTCTTTATTTGTTTACTTCATTATTAAAAAACAACCATTGTTCTTGCAACCAAAATTGTGTGTACTCATCGGCATTAGTTTCGAGGGAGAACGACCCGAGATTTGATTACTTAATTGGAAAAATTAAACTTTAATTGGGAAGATTATTTTTTGGTTTAGACTATGCTATCAACGAAGAAATTATTTTGCTAAATTTCTAAACCTTCATAATTTTCTCCATCAAGTTTTTGGCGTCTGGTGCACGGAATTGTGATCACACTTCTCACAACTCCAGTACAACTAACCAGCAAGTGCACTGGGTCGTCCAAGTAATACATTACGTGAGTAAGGGTCGATCCCACGGAGATTGGCGGCATGAAGCAAGCTATGGTTATCCTGTAAACCTTAGTTAGGAGATTCAAATGATATGAATGATTTTGTTTATGAAAAGTAAATAACATGAAATGAATGATACTTGTGATCCAGTAATGAGGAACAGGTTGAGGTTCCAGAGACGCTCCATCGTCTGAATATCTGCTTTCCTACTGTCTTGTTCTCCAAACACGCATGGCTTCCTTCCATGGCAAGCTGTATGTTGGAGGATCACCGTTGTCAATGGCTACCATCCGTCCTCTCAGTGAAAATGGTCCAGGTATGGTTTCTGTACGGCTAATCAATTGTCAGATCTCTCGTCTCGGATGAAAAATACCAGGCACAGCTACCGCACGGCTAATCATCTGTCGGTTCTCACTTGTGTCGGAATAAGATCTCTCTATCCTTTTGCACAGTGTCACTGCGCCCAACATTCTTGAGTTTGAAGCTCGTCACAGTCATCCAGTCCCAGATCCTACTCGGAATACCACAGACAAGGTTTAAACTTTCCGGATCTTAGGAAAGCTGCCAATTGGTTCTAGCCTCTACGATGAAGGTTCTGATCTCATGGGTTTGAATGCTTTGTTGTCAGGAGAGGCAAGTAAAACTCGTGGATTAGAAACCCAAGAGATACACACTCAAGCTATCGCCCAATGACTACGTTGAGCTCAGATAGAACAAGAGTGGTTGTCAAGCACGCGTTCATAAATTTGAGAATGATGATGAGTGTCACGGATTATCGTATTCTTTATATTGAAGTACGAGTGAGTATCTTAGAATAGAATCAAGCGTGATCGAATAGAAAACAATAATAATTGCATTAATCTATTGAGACACAGTAGAGCTCCTCACCCCCACCTTTGGGGTTTAGAGACTCATGCCGTAGAAGATACAATATGAGATGTAAAATGTCCTCCCTCTAAAATGAATCTCTAAAAGTAGTTTTTATACTAAACTAGTAAGTTAGGTTTACAGAAAATGAGTAACTAAGTGCAAATAGTGCAGAAATTCACTTCTGAGGCCCACTTGGTGAGTGTTTGGACTGAGCTTTGAAGCTTTCACATGCATAGGCCATTCTTGGAGTTAAACGCCAGCTTGGGTGCCAGTTTGGGCGTTCAACTCTAGTTTTGGTGCGAGTTCTGGCGTTTTATGCCAGAAAAGGGTCTTTGGCTGGCGTAACGCTAGTTTGGGCCATCAAATCTCGGGCAAAGTATGGACTATTATACATTGCTGGAAAGCCCAAGATAGAAGGGAGTAGAAGAAGAATGAGGTAATTAATTTTGAAAAACTTGTTAATGTTAAAAAAATTAAAAGGATTTGAAAAGAATTTGGAAAGATATGTAAGTTTGGAAAAATATATGGACAAGAATTAAAAAGAATTAAAAAAGAATTAAAAAGAATTGAAAGGATTATTAGTTTTTGAAAATAGAAATTGAAAGATAAACATTTGAAATATTTTTGATGCAAAAAAATTATGAATTAAAACATGAAAAATTGAAAAAAATTGAATTGGAAACAGAATTACCTCCCCTTTGCTGTTCTGGCGTTAAACGCCCAGAATGATAGCCATTCTGGTGTTTAACGCCCATATGGCAGCTAATTTTGGCGTTTAACGCCCAGCCAGGTATACTGGCTAGCGTTAAACGCCAGAATTTATTTGTTACTGGGCTTTTTTCTTCTGAACGCCCAGGATGCTGCTATTTCTGGCATTTAACGCCCAGAATGATAGCCTTACTGGCGTTAAACGCCAGAATGATAGCCATTCTAGCGTTTAACGCACAAATTGCCCTTTTACTGGCGTTTTGATGCCAGTGAGCTCTTTTTCTCTGTGATTCCTCTGCTTTTTTTCCTGAACCTTTATTTCCCTGACTTATTCACTAAAATACATTAACGAACATGAAAAACAAAATTAAATAGACTCATATAATTGTTATAAACATCTAATCTCTTATAATGGCTGGGTTGCCTCTTAGCAAGCGCTTCTTTACTGTCTTTAGCTGGACTTTACTGAGCTTTTAATTTAGTCTCAGTTTTGAGCACTCTTGCTCAACATTGCCTTTAAGATAATGTTTGACTCTCTGTCCATTAACAATGAACTTTTTGTTAGAGTCAATATCCTAAAGCTCTACATATCCGTATGGTGACACACTTGTAATCACATATGGTCCCTTCCATCGGGATTTCAATTTCCTAGGGATCAATCTAAGCCTAGAGTTAAACAGCAGAACCTTCTGTCCTGGCTCAAAGACTCTAGATGATAGTTTTCTATCATGCCACCTTTTTGCTTTCTCCTTGTAAATTTTAGCATTTTCGAAAGCATTGAGTCTGAACTCCTCCAGCTCATTCAACTGGAGTAATCTTTTCTCTCCAGCTACCTTAGCATCAAGGTTTAGGAACCTGGTTACCCAGTAGGCCTTGTGTTCCAGTTCCACTGGCAGATGACAGGCTTTTCCATACACAAGCTGTTATGGAAAGGTCCCTATAGGAGTCTTGAATGCAGTTCTGTATGCCCACAGAGCATCATCCAGACTTCTTGCCCAATCCCTTCAATAGGTACTTATAGTCCGTTCCAGGATTCGTTTAAGTTCTCTATTTAAGTCTTCAGCGTACCCATTTGTCTGTGGATGATATGGAGTTGCCACTTTATGGTTAATTCCATATCGGATCAGGGCAGAGTTAAGCTGTTTATTGCAGAAATGAGTGCCTCCATCACTGATCAGTACCCTAGGGACACTAAACCTGCTGAAGATATACTTCTGGAGGAACTTCATCACTGTCTTAGTATCATTAGTGGGTATTGCAATTGCCTCTACCTATTTAGATACATAGTCTACTGCTACCAGAATATAAGTGTTTTAATATGATGGTGGGAAAGGCCCATGAAGTCAACACCCATACATCAAATAACTCAATCTCTAAGATCCCTTGCTAAGGCATGGCATAACCCTGAGGCAGATTACCAGCTTTCTGGTAACTTTCACAGTTACGTACAAACTCTCGGGAGTCTCTATAGAGAGTAAGCCAGTAGAAGCCACATTGGAGAACCTTTGTGGCTGTTCGCTCACCTCCGAAATATTCTCCATATTATGATCCATGGTAATGCCATAGGATCTTCTGTGCCTCTTCTCTAGGCACACATCTACGGATTATTCCGTCTGCACATCTCTTAAAGAGATATGGTTCATCCCACAAGTAGCACTTTGCATCAGAAACCAATTTTTTTGTTTGCTGCCTACTGTACTCTTTGGGTATGAATCTCAGAGCTTTATAGTTTGTAATGTCTGCAAACCACGGTATTTCCTGAATGGCAAAGAGTTGCTCATCTAGAAAGGTTTCAGAGATCTCAGTAGGAGGGAGAATGCTTCTGGTACTGGTTCTATTCGGGACAGGTGATCATCTACTTCGTTCTCTGTCCCCATTCTATTTTTTATTTCTATATCAAACTCTTGCAGAAGCAACACCCATCTTATGAGTCTGGGTTTTGAATCCTACTTTGTGAGGAGATATTTTAGAGCAGCATGGTCAGTGTACACAATCACTTTTGATTCTACTAAATAAGATCTGAACTTGTCAATGGCATAAACCACTGCAAGCAACTCCTTTTCTGTGGTTGTGTAATTCTTCTGCACGTCATTTAAAATACGGCTAGCATAATAAAAGACAAGCAGAAGCTTGTCATGCCTCTGTCCCAATACTGCACCAATGGCATGGTCACTGGCATCACACATTAGTTCGAATGGTAATATCCAGTTTGGTTTAAAAATGACTGGTGCTATGACCAGCTTAGGTTTCAGAGTCTCAAAGGCCTGCAAACACTCTGTGTCAAAGACAAATGGTGTATCAGCGGCTAGCAGATTGCTCAGAGGTTTTGCAATTTTTGAAAAATCCTTTATAAACCTCCTATAGAATCCTGCATGCCCCAGAAAGCTTCTGATTGCCTTAACATTTGCAGGTGGTGGTAATTTTTCAATTACCTCTACCTTAGCTTGATCCACCTCTATTCCCTTGTTCGAGATTCTGTGCCTAAGGACAATTTCTTCAGTCACCATAAAGTGACATTTCTCCCAGTTTAAAACCACATTAGTCTCTTGGCACCTTTTCAGAACAAGTGTTAGATGGTCAAGACAGGAGCTGAATGAGTCTCCAAATACTGAGAAGTCATCCATGAAGACTTCCAGAAATTTCTTTACAATATCAAGAAGATAGAGAGCATGCACCTCTGAAAGGTTATAGGTACATTGCACAGACCAAATGGCATCCTTCTGTAGGCAAATACTCTAGATGGACATGTGAATACTGTTTTCTCTTGGTCCTGAGGATCTACTACAATTTGGTTGTAACCTGAATAGCCATCTAAAAAGCAGTAGTATTCATGACCTGCTAGTCTCTCTAGCATCTGGTCTATGAATAGTAAAGGAAAATGATCATTTCTGGTGGCTGTATTGAGCCTTCTGTAGTCAATACACATACGCCACCCTGTAACTATTCTTATAGGAACCAGTTCATTCTTTTCATTATGAACCACTGTCATGCCTCCCTTCTTGGGGACAACTTGGACAGGGCTCACCCAGGGGCTATCAGAAATAGGATAAATAATCTCAGCCTCTAGTAACTTAGTAACCTCTTTCTGCACCACCTCCTTCATGGCTGAATTTAGCCGCCTCTGTGGTTGAACCACTGGCTTAGCATCATCCTCCAATAGGATCTTGTGCATGCATCTGGCTGGGCTAATGCCCTTAAGATCACTTATGGACCACCCAAGAGCTGTCTTGTGTGTCCTTAGCAACTGAATTAGTGCTTTCTCTTCCTGTGGCTCTAAAGCAGAGCTTATGATTACTGAAAAAGTGTCATCTTCTCCCAGAAATGCATATTTCAGGGATGGTGGTAATGGTTTGAGCTCGAGTTTAGGAGGCTTCTCCTTTTCCTGAGGAGTTTTCAGATGTTCTTCTATTTTCTTTGGTTCCTCCAGATCAGGCTGAACATCTTTAAAAATGTCCTCTAGCTCTGATTTGAGACTCCCAGTCATATTGACCTCTTCCATCAGGGAGTCAATAATATCAACCCTCATGTAGTCGTTTGATGTGTCTGGATGCTGCATAGCTTTGACAACATTCAACTTAAACTCATCCTCATTGACTCTCAGGGTTACCTCCCCTTTTTGGACGTCAATGCGGGTTCGTCTAGTTACTAGAAAAGGTCTTCCTAGAATGAAAGTTGCACTCTTGTGCTCCTCCATTTCCAGCACTATAAAGTCAGTGGAAAAGGCAAATGGCCGAACCTTGACAATCATGTCCTCAATTACGCCTGATGGAATTTTAATGGAGCCATCAGCAAGTTGGAGACATATTCGGGTTGGTTTGACTTCTTCAATCAAACCAAGCATTCTGGTAGTGGATGCAGGTATCAGGTTGATACTTGCCCCAAGATCACATAAAGCTGTCTTGGTACAAGCATCCTCTAATGTGCATGGTCTCATAAAGCTTCCGGGATCTTTAAGCTTCTCTGGTATGCTTTTTTAAAATGACTGCACTGCATTCTTCAGTGAGAAAAACTTTTTCAATCTCCCTCCAATCCTTCTTATGACTTAAGATCTCTTTCATGAACTTAGTATAAGAGGGTATTTGCTCAAGTGCCTCTGTAAACGAAATTTTTATTTCAAGAGTCCTGAGATAGTCTGTAAAAGTGGGCAAATTCTTCATCCTGTTTCGCTTGGCGAAGTTTCTGAGGATAAGGCATCTTGGCTTTATATTCTTTAACCTTAGTTGCTGTAGGTTTATTTCCTACAGAAGTGGTTGGAGATGCTTGCTTAAGGGGGTTGTTATCAGCACTTGCAGTTGTCTGATCCCTCATTGGCATTTGAACGCAATAATTGGATGCTTTTTGGGTGTTCAACGCCAGATTGCCACCCTTTTCTGGCGTTTTAACGCCAGAATTGGCCATCCACTGGGCGTTCAACGCCAACTTCTGACTCTTTTCTGGCATTTGAATGCCAGAATCATTCCTCTCTGGGCTCTTACTGTCCTCAGAGGGATTTTGGGTAGTGGTTTGGTCATCCTCTGTCAGATGTTCCTTTCTTGGCTTCCTACTGCTTTGAGTTGAGACATTCAATGTCTTTCCACTCCTTAAATGAACAGCTTGGCATTCTTCTGTTATCTGTTTAGATAACTACTGTCTTGTCTAATTCAATTATTTTTCCATATTCTAGTCAGCATCTTTGGTTTCTTGTAGCATCTCTTTAAATTCTGCTAACTATTTTGTTATAGAAAATAGTTGCTGATTGAGTTCAGCAATTTGTTCTGGAGGACTAAGTTTAGTGGATGTTGCCTCAACCTCTTCTTTCATGGAGGTCTCACCACTTGAGTACAGGTGCTAATTTTTGGCAACTGTATTAATGAGCTCTTGAGCCTCTTCAATTGTCTTTCTCATATATATAGATCCACCAGCTGAGTGGTTTAGAGACATCTGGGCCTTTTCTGTAAACCCATAGTAAAAGATGTCTAACTGCACCCATTCTGAAAACATTTTAGAGGGTTATTTCCTTAGCATATCTCTGTAGCTCTCCCAGGCATTATAAAGAGATTTATTATCCTTTTGTTTAAAGCTTTGGATGTCCAGCCTTAGCTGTGTCATCCTTTTTAGAGGGAAATATTGATTCAAAAATTTGTCTAATAACTGTTTCCACATTCTTATGCTAGCTTTGGGTTGGTTGTTTAACCACCTCTTAGCTTGATCTTTTTCAGCAAATGGAAATAGCAATAATCTATAGACATCTTGATCTACTTCCTTATCGCGTACTATGTCAGCAATTTATAAGAACTGTGCTAGAAATTCAGCAGGTTCTTCCTGTGGAAGACCGGAATACTGGCAATTTTGCTGTACCATGATAATGAGCTGAGGGTTTAGCTCAAAATTGCTGGCTCTAATAGGGGGTATACTAATACTACTCCCATATGAAGCAGTAGTGGGGTTAGCATATGACCCTAGAGTCCTTCTGGACTATTCATTTTCACTTAGGTCCATGATGGAGAAAGGAAGATGATGTGCATTGTAAATAAAAATTTTATTCCTTTTTTTTTTGAAATTAAAGAAATTAAAATAAAGTAAATAAAAAATTGATGCAAGTTTCAAAAATTAAGAAACGAAAAAGAAATAAAAGAAATTAGAAAACTAAATTAATTAATTAATTAAAAGGATTTGAAAATTTTTGGTGTGGATTTTTGAAAAAAATAAGGAGAGAGAAAGTGGTTAGGATGTTTTGAAAAAGATATGTCTTAAAATTTTAAAGATTGAAACTTTCTTAACAAGAAAACACCCAACTTAAAATTTTTCCATCAAAATAATAAAATAGGACAAGCAATTCAAAAATTATAAAAAAAGAAAAAGATTTTGAAAAAGAATTATAAAAGATTTTCGAAAAATATAAAAAGAAAATTAAAAAAGAATTTGTTTTGAAAAAGATTTAAAAAGATAAATTTTTAAAAATTGAAATTTTGACTTGACTAACAAGAAACTACCAAATTTTAAAATTTTTTTTGACTAAGTCAACCTAAGGAATTCGAAAATGATGAGAAAATAAAGGAAAATATATTTTTTGAATTTAATGAGGAAAGAGAAAAACAATAAAATGACACCAAATTTGAATGTCAAGATGAACACCAAGAACACTTTGAAGATCAAGATGAACACCAAGAACAAATTTTGAAAATTTTTAAGGAAATAAGGACACAAAAAAAAACAACAAACTTAAAAATTTTTATACTTTGGACACTAATAATTCGAAAATGTATAAGATAAACAACAAAAGACAACAAACAAGAAAATTTAAAGATCAAATAAGGAAAATTATCAAGAACAATTTGAAGATCAAGAAAGAACTAAGAACATGTAATTAAAAATATGAAGAAAAATAAAAACATGAAATTCAAAAAATTGAAGGAAAATAAAAACATGCAATTGACACCAAACTTAAAACATGAAACTAAACTCAAACAGAAGACTCAATTATTAGTTTATTGTTTATTATCTATTTATTAAAAATTTTTGAAAAAATCTAGAAAAAGAAAACAAGAATTTTAAAATTTTAACAAAAACAATAATAAAAGACTCAAAGAAAAATTAAAGATTAATAAAGAAAAATAAGATTTTTGAAAAGAAAATAAAAGACTCAAATTTAGTGACTCTAAACCAAAAAAAAATAAATTTTTCATAATCTAAGCAACAAGATGAACCGTCAGTTGTCCAAACTCGAACAATCCTCGGCAACGGCACCAAAAACTTAGTGCATGGAATTGTGATCACACTTTTCACAACTCCGGTACAACTAACCAGCAAGATCACTGGGTCGTCCAAGTAATACCTTACGTGAGTAAGGGTCGATCCCACGGAGATTGCCGGCTTGAAGCAAGTTATGGTTATCCTGTAAATCTTAGTCCGGAAATTCAAATGATATGAATGATTTTGTTTATGAAAAGTAAATAACATGAAATGAATGATACTTGTGATTCAGTAATGAGGAACAGGTTGAGGTTCCGGAGATGCTCTGTTGTCTGAATCTCTGCTTTCCTACTATCTTCTTCTCCAAACACGCATGGCTTCATTCCATGGCAAGCTGTATGGTGGTGGATCACCGTTGTCAATGGCTACTATTCGTCTTCTCAGTGAAAATGATCCAGGTACGGTTTCTGTATGGCTAATCAACTGTCGGATCTCTCGTCTCGGATGAAAAATACCAGGCATAGCTATCGCATTGCTAATCATCTGTTGGTTCTTACTTGTGTTGGAATAGGATCTCTCTATCCTTTTCCACACTGTCACTGCGCTCAACATTCGTGAGTTTGAAGCCCATCACAGTTATCCAGTCCCAGATCCTACTCGGAATCCCACAGACAAGGTTTAGACTTTTCGGATCTCAGGAATGCTGCCAATTAATTCTAGCCTCTACCATAAAGGTTCTGATCTCATGGGTTTGAATGCTCTGTTGTCAGAAGATGCAAGTCAAACTCGTGGATTAGAAACCCAAGAGATACGCACTCAAGCTGTCGCCCAATGACTACGTTGTGCTCAGATAGAACGGGAGTAGTTGTCAAGCACGCGTTCATAAATTTGACAATGATGATGAGTGTTACGGATCATCATATTCTTTATATTGAAGAACGAGTGAGTATCTTAGAACAGAATCAAGCATGATCGAATAGAAAAAAATAGTAATTGCATTAATCCATTGAGACATAGCAGAGCTCCTCACCCCCACATATGCGGTTGAGAGACTCATGCTGTAGAAGATACAATATGAGATATAAAATGTCCTCCCTCTAAAATGAATCTCTAAAAGTAGTTTTTATACTAAACTAGTAACTTAGGTTTACAGAAAATGAGTAACTAAGTGCAGATAGTGCAGAAATCCACTTCCGTGGCCCACTTGGTGAGTGTTTGGGCTGAGCATTGAAGCTTTCACGTGCATAGGCTGTTCTTGGAGTTAAACGCCAGCTTGGGTGCCAGTTTGGTCATTCAACTCCAGTTTCGGTGCTAGTTCTGGCATTTTACGCTAGAAAATGGTCTCTGGCTGGCGTTTAACGCCAGTTTGGGCCATCAAATCTTGGGCCAAGTATGGACTATTATACATTGCTGGAAAGCCCAAGATGTTAGCTTTCCAGCCCAATTAAGAATGCGTCAATTTGACTTCTGTAGCTCCAAAAAATGCATTTGAGTGCAGGGAGGTCAGAATCTGACAGCATCTGCAGTCCTTTCTCAGCCTCTGAATCATATTTTTGCTCAGGTCCCTCAATTTCAACTAGAAAATACCTGAAATTATAGAAAAATAGACAAACTTATAGTAAAGTCCAGAAATGTGATTTTTGCATAAAATCTAATAAAAATATAATAAAAAGTAACTAAAACATACTAAAAACTACCTAAAAACAATGCCAAAAAGCGTATAAATTATCCGCTCATTAGTGCCGTTGGCGGGGAAGCAATTGAGTGCTATCTTTTGGTTGTTGTGAATATGTTGATAGTGTTAATATCTTACTTTTTGGTTGTTTGTTTGTTTTTGTTAATATTTAGGTTCTTGTTTTTCTTCTTTATTAATGTCTTTTGCTTTTATTTTCTACTTTCTTTATGAGCTATCACCCTTGTTGCTTGGAGTTTGGTTGTGAATTGTATTGTAGGGTGTGATGGATTCAAATTGGGAATACATCATGGAATGAGAGAATCAATAGAGGGAGGAGCAAATTTTCTCATACTACAACGAGCCAAATCCTCCCCCAAACCCTCCCCAATATGCATACCAAATCCAAAGATATGAAAGATACCCCATACACAACCCCCAACCACCAAACCTTCTAGCACCACACCATCCACCTCCATGGAATCAAGACGTCTACACATCACCTTGCTACCAACCTTACAAACCACCACATCCTTATACACCACCTCAATACCCTCACCCACATAACACACCTTCCAACTATACAACCTTTCTCCCAACTTTTGAACATTCTCTTCCACCTAAATGTGAAGTTTTCCAACCTTTGCCCCAAGAACAATAAGACCTTCAAGCATTCTTCCAATAGCAAGAAGGGTTCCGAGAAAATCAAGGGGAGTTCATGGCTACCATAGCCAAAACGGTGAACCGCTTGACCTTGCTACACTCAAGCAATCAAGATATTCCCCTTGAAGAATGTGGAAGAGCAACGAAGGAGTGTAGAGAGGTGGAGAACATGGAGCCTCAAGGGAAAGAAGAAGAATTAGGACAAGAATTGCAACAAGAGGAGAAAGGTAACACAAGTGAACCGGAAGAGGTGAATGGAGAATTGAGGGAGTTTGATCAAGAAGTGAATTCCATCATCAATGATTTTTTGTCCACCTTGGTCAATCCCCTCAATGATCTTGAGGAACCTTCCCCTATTGAGTTTGAGAGAGATAGGGAAGAGCTTGAAAAGGGTGGTGAGGAAGAGGTGATCAACCCAAGAAGTGGAGACATTCATGCAAGAATCCAAGAGAATGATTCAAACCCAAGGTCAAATTGAGTGAATAACAATTTCTTCCATTAGCTTCATAGGCCCACATCAATTTGCTATCCTGGAGACGGATCACAAACTTAAGATGCTTCTTGGCGTGCTCAACAATGAAGGATTGGGTGTTAGTTGCCAAGGGAGTTCAAGGCGTAAGTGGTGCTAGATTCAATTAGGAAGAATCCAAGGTCTATTTGGGTGCTTCAAAGGTGATTTGGGAGGTTGTTCATCCAAGTACAAGAGCAAGAGTCAACAAAAGGATGATAGAGAAACCAAAGTATGGGATCCCGGCATACATGTCTACAACCAACAATTTTGGATCCCACTTGTGTGCTTGAGGTTGCTTGAGAGCTTAATGTACTTTGTTTGGGATTCCAAAAGATTTTTTAAGAGCAAGCATGGTTGGCAACTCAAGGATGGTCGCATCAAGTAGTAAAACTCATGAGAGTGGGGTCGATCCCACGAGGATTGATGGATCAAGCAATTTTAGTATGGTGATGAGTCTAGTTAAGCTAATAAGTGATGATTTGAGTAAAATTTTGTCAACAGAAAGTAAATTGAAAGAAATCTAAAGTGCTTAATGTAAATTGATGGAAACTTAAATAGCAAGAAACTTAAATTGCATGAAAAATAAATTACAAGAAATTATAAATGGGCTGAATCTTAAATTGCAAGAAAGTAAATGACTAGAATCTTAGATTGCAAGAATGTAAAAGAGCAAAATCTAAATGCACTGAAATTTAAATTGCGAGAATTGTAAATGGGAATTGGGTGCAGGGAATGAAGGAAGGCAGTAAACAATTGCAAATGAGAGTAAATTCAGAGAGATCTAAATTGGAGAAAATCAAAGAGAATGATTCATTAGGGATTGGAGATATCATAATCCATCACGAATGAAATAGGTCTCAACTCCTTTCCCAATCATATGAGTAGATCTATGGCAGATTAAAATTGATTGGACCGCAATTCCTTGGCAATCCAATCTCTCTAATCACAACCAATCTTGCCAATTCCTTGATCTAATTATCATGAGAAGAGGTTAAGTGCATGTCTCTCATCCATAAGCCACACTAACTCTCAAGATCTCAATTCCTCCTGAATGGTGTTGATCAAGAGAATTGTGAAGGATAGAGCTCTAATTCTAATGCAAGTGATTCCCCTTCTGAGGCTCACACAAGCATTCAAAAAAGAAGTTATCCTATAGCTACACAAATAAATTGAAAAGAAGAAGAATTTCATTGATTCATTATGATTACAATAGTGTTCCTCCCCCTAATGAGAATGGGGTTTAGTTCATCATTGCTCAAGTAAAACCAAAATGAAGAAATGCCGAAAAGTTGAGAAAAGAAAGTGAAGAAAATACAAAAGAAAAATGAGTGCAGAGTTTCCAAGTTTGGGTTCCCTGACTCTGAGCCTTCCAGTCCTCTTTTCTAACTCAAATTCTTCTCTATTTATACACCTTCTTCTTTCAGCTCTTCAAGTCTTGGCTGTGGGCCTTCGCCTTTGTTGAAGCTAGTTGAGAGTGGCCTTTAGTGACGTTGTGAGGACGTTTGCACATTAACATTCATACACTGCATGGTACCATGTTGTATTAAAGTTGGCTTTGAAGTTGGAGTTCACGTTGGGGTCAACGTTTATGGGCAAACATTGGGTCAAACGTCACTTAAAAAAATGAATTCTGGGTGTTGCCAGCAACGTTTGACTCAAAGTTGGTGCACCAACATTCGCGCAATCACGCATGCGCGTGGCCCACGCGTACGCGTGAAGGCTATAAATTTGCCAATCCATGCGTGCGTGTCGCCCACGCGTACACGTCACTTGCCATTTTTCCATTTCCAAGTGTACGCGTCATATCAAAATTTTTCCAAGGATGGCATCGCGTACGCGTCTCCTACGCGTATGCGTGGGTTGCAATTTTTCCATGCTCACGCGTGCGCGTCGATGCAATATTTCCAACTTCAAATTTTGTGATTTTGTCGAAGATGTTGGACCCAATGTTGGACCACCAACGTTGGTTCCAATGTTGGCAACCCTTTTTACCTCAACGTTGGACCATTAGTTGGAGTCCAACTTTGGCTCCAACTATGGTCTCCTGAGTTGAAGTTTGAGGCATAGTTGGAGTCCAACTTTGGCTCCAACTATGCACTTTTCTTGGGCAACGTTTGAGGTAGCATTTGAGGTCCCACTTTAGGCTCAAACGTTGCCTTCTTGCTTATAGTTTGAGGCATAGTTGGAGTCCAACTTTGGCTCCAACTATGCACCTTTCTTGGCTAACATTTGAGCCAAAGTCGGAGACCAACTTTGGCTCCAGCTTTGCACCTCTTTAAGCATGGACGTTGGACCTAACGTTGGAGCACCAACGTTGGCTCCAACGTTGGTCTCTCCTATTCTTCATCAACGTTTGAGGCAATGTTGGTGAGCCAACTTTGGCCACCAACGTTGCTGCCCTTTTTTGTTCCTTTCCATGGCCTTTTTATCTCTTGTTTGCTCTCCCTTCCTTAGCTTCTTTTCCACCTATTATCAATCAAACACATGCATCAAAGCCTTCCCAGAATCACCAGATTTTGCATCATTCATAACATCAACTAAATCTTGCAAAAATCTCATGAAAATGCATAAAATTAACAATGTTTAATTGAATCAAGACAAGCATGAAAAGAAGGAAACTTTTATATCCACGCGCAAACGTGACTCACGCCCACGCGTCAAATGGCAAAATTAACCATCCACGCGTATGCGTCACCAAATGAACGTTGGAGGACCAATGTTGCCTCAAACGCTGCCTCCAACGTCCGTGACGAGAAGCCCATATTTTGATTTGGAATATTTGCATCGACGCGTACGCCTGGATGCAGGTATTTGGCTAGACACGCTAACGCGTGAGCGATGCACACGTGCAAAACGCTGATTTTATGCGTAGGCGTGGGCGACGCGCACGCGTGGAATGGAAAAATGACAATGCACGCGTAAGCGTAGTGGACGCGTACGCATGGATGCAAAAATGTTTGTACATCAACGTTGAATTAAACGTTGGCGCCAATGCTCATTCCTTCAAAAATCATTTCTGAAGCTCAATGTTGGACTCAACGTTTTCTTGCAAACGTTAAGGCCAACGTTGACATTAGCTCCAAGGAAATTAAACACCCATGCTGATTTTTAAGATGAATTGCTCATTTACCCTTCTTCAGCATTACTGAGACCCATTCTTGCTTGCCTCAACAAGGCCAAAGGGCTCACATCCAAGTACATTAAAGTCCCAATTGAAGAAGAGAAGAAGAGTATAAATAGGGGCTCTCTAGTAGAATTAAGGAGGCTCGGGTAGCAGCAGAGGCTGCACTAGGAGTAGTAGTAGTAGTAAGAGTAGGAGTAGGAGTAGAATAGGAAGCTTTTGTATACACTTTTCTTTTTTGACATTTTACATTGTAGCTTTCATTGAATTTCATTTGCTTATGCAATTTCAGTTTCTGATAATTCTCTTCTGAAATTTTCCGTTCTGCAAAATTTTACAATTCAATTTACAGTGATCTTGATTTACATTTATATGCAATTTAAATTCCCTGCATCGTTGCCTCTCTGCCAATTTACTTTCTGCAAATTTAGTTTCTCTGCACTTGTTCTTTGAGCTATGATCCTCTGAACCCCAATTCATTAGGGGGAGGAGCTTTGTTATGATTCATATGTATTAACTGAATTTCTTCTTCTTCTTAATTCATCTAGATGGCTAAGAAATAACTTCTGTTTTGATTGAGATCCATTCACTTCAGAAAGGGGTTTGAATCTGTGAATTATCATGTGAGCCTCGGAAGGAAAATCATGGAAATTAGAACTGAAGCTTTGTTTCTCACAGCTCTCTTGATCAACACCATTCGGGAGGAATTGAGATCTTGAGAGTCTGTGTGGCTTATGGATGAGAGAAAATGCTTAACCTCTTCTCATGACAATTGGATCAAGGAATTGGCAAGATTGATTGTGATTGGAGAGATTGGATTGCCAAGGAATTGGGATCCAATCAATTTCAATCCGCCATAGATCTATTCATATGATTGAGAAAGAAGTTGAGACCCATTTGATTCATTGTGGATTATGATATCTCCAATCCTTAATGAATCTTTCTCTTTGTTATTTCTCCATTTAATTTCCCAGCACCCAGTCCCTTTACATTTGATGAAATTTAAGTTTCTTGCTCTTTATGTTTCTGTCAATTTACTTTCTGTAATTTATATTCTCTGTAATTTATATTCTGTTGATCCGATTGCACTCAATTCACCACTGTTAGCTTAACTAAAGTAATCACCTAACTAAAGTTTCTTGATCCATCAATCCTCGTAGGATCAACCTTACTCACGTGAGTTTTACTACTTGATGCGACCCGATATACTTGCTGGTTAGTTTGTGCAAAATTCAATTTTTCGTCATCATTTTACCATCCACGCGCATGCCTATATTACACGTACGCGTGGACAAGAAAATGTTGGCACTCCAATGTTGAGTCAAACGTTGCTCAAAATGTCCAAAATCAATTTTCTCTGAAAGACGTTTGACTCAACGTTGGCCCTCAAACGTGGACTCTAACGTCAGCATCAGAATATTGCAATTCAAGCACATCTCTTCTCAACGGCATGAGGAGCCAATGGCAGCAACTTCAACCCATTTCAATTAAGGCCAAAAGCCCAATTTAGAGACTGAAGATCAATGGAAGAAAGTGTATAAATAGCTTAGAGTTTAAGTTAGTTAGATCACACAGAGACGGATACTGAAACTCTGCCAAATTCTATTCTGCATTTTTTTCTTTCTGCAATGTACTTTTCTATTTTGTTTTCTATTTTGAGAGCTATAAACAACTAAACCCCTTTCATTGGGTTAGGGAGCTCTATGTAAGTCAACGGATCAATATTAGTTTTCATTCATCTTCTTATTTGTTTCCTCTTAATCTTGCTAGAAAGCTTTCGTTCTTCATCCCAGTGGATAGTTGTCTTGGGAAAGAAGCTATCCAAAATTGGATCTCCTCTAAACCTTGGAAGAGGAATGAGGAGATCATGCTAGAAATGCTTTCTCACATTGGATTAGATTGGGGTTTTGATGGATATCATGACATGTAATCCTCCTAACACTTTGATCTATGAATATGTGTGGTATAATCAGTGATCATACCTCATCTTTTCCCATGAGCACTTAAATCAAGGAATTGGGCAATTGTTCATGCTTAGAGAGATTGGATTGCCAGGGAATTGGGATCCAATCACCTAAGATTGCCAAGGAGATCAATGAATGCATTGATTGAGGAAGAGATGAAAATGAATTTGATCCGGAGAATTATAACATCTCCTGACCCCAATGAGCTTTTCCATCTCTGATCTACCCATTCATTTACGTTCTGTCTTTAAATTGATGCTCAATTTTCCCATTCCCATTTAATTTCTTGCAATTTAAGTTTCTGCACTTATATTCTTGCAATTTTATTTCTGCCATTTAATTTCTTGCTCTTTAAGTTTTCTGCCAATTTACTTTATGTAAATCCCAATTTCAAATCTAATTCAGTTCAACTAGAACAATTCTCCAATTAACATTAATCAACCAACCAAGCCTTGTGGGATTCGACCTCACTCTACAGTGAGTTTTTACTTGACGACAATTCGGTGCACTTGCAGGTAGAAAATTATTGAGAGACAGTTTTCACGACATCAAGTTTATGGCGCCGTTGCCGAGGATTGGTTTTGTATTGACAATTACTAAATTAGAGGATAACTAGATTGAGCAATATTCTTTTCTATTGTTAATTAAATTTCAATTTTCTACTGTTACATTTTCTTTCTGCAATTTTAGTTGTTTTTCTTTATTTTTCTTTATTTCTTTACTTTCCAGCAAAACTAATCCACTGAATCATTAGCTGTTTGATTAATTGCCTCAATTGCTCTAACCACACTCTTTCATTAACTGTGAAATCTTCACTTGCTGGTTGCTGCCTATTTTGTCACTTGTATGACAGGTAGAAGAGGGGTTTCAACCTTTTTTGACAGTGAACCAGAAAGAACGTTACTTAGATTAAGGAGGGAAGCAAGAGAAAAGAAAGCTATTGGTACAGAGGAAGAGGAAGAAGACTTGGATGTAAATATGGAGGATGATATGGAGACTCATCATTAGGGAGAAGTGCATAATCATGCCAGAGAAGGTGCAGCCAACCATGCTCCACAAGAGAGGAGAGTTCTTGGCTCTTACATCAATCCAAACCCAGGAAACTGTGGTAGCAGCATTCAAAAGCCAACCATCCATGCTAATAATTTCGAATTGAAGCCTCAGCTCATCACTCTCATCCAAAACAATTGTTCTTTCGGAAGAAGTACCCAAGAAGACCCTAATCAGCATCTCACTACATTCCTAAGGATCTGTGATACAGTTAAATCTAATGGTGTTCATCCTGACACCTATATACTGCTACTGTTTCTATTTTGTTTGATGGATAAAGCATCAAATGGCTAGAATCATTTCCCAAAGAAAGCTTGACAACCTGGGAAGATGTGGTAAATAGATTCTTAGCAAGGTTCTACCCTCCTCAAAGAGTGA
The DNA here is from genome assembly GCF_000816755.2 of Arachis ipaensis. NCBI lineage: Eukaryota > Viridiplantae > Streptophyta > Magnoliopsida > Fabales > Fabaceae > Arachis > Arachis ipaensis. Next base: position 48,821,151 of record NC_029790.2, on the reverse strand, counting down.
ACATATTGAGAACTGAGGTGCAAACATTCAGACAGCAGGATAGTGAAACCTTGTATGAAGCCTGGGAGAGATTCAAAGATCTGACAAGGAAATGTCCACCTGATATGTTCAATGAGTGGGTGCAGTTGCATATCTTTTATGAAGGGCTTTCCTATGAACCAAAAAAAGCTGTAAACCACTCATCTGGAGGCTCCCTAAATAAGAAGAAGACCATTGAAGAAGCCATTGATGTCATAGAAACAGTGGCTGACAATGAGTATTTTTATGCCTCAGACAAAAGTAACAACAGGGCAGTCATGGAATTAAACCATATGGATGCAATCTTGGCCCAAAATAAGATGATTACCAAGCAACTAGCTGATTTGACCAAGCAAATGGAGAAGAATCAGGCTGCAGCCATCCACACTCAACCATCACCTCAAGGAGAGTTGCACACAGAGGAAGGAGTTAACTGGGAGGAAGCCAATTACCTTGGAAATTTATCTAGGAAAGATCATGATCCATATTCTAAAACCTATAACCCTGGTTGGAAGAACCACCCAAACTTTGGGTGGGGAAACCAACAAAACCAAGGCCAAGATCAGAAACCTCATAACCCCAACCAGTACACCTATCAACAATCCAATCCAAGATCATATCAACATCCATACAATAATTCTTCTTAGCCACCATATCAAGCCCAAGCCAATCAGCCTCAACATCCAAATCCCAATCCACCATTAGAGGACAAGCTGTCTAGAATCGAAGCTATGCTTACCAATCTTTGCAAGGAAGTCCAGGACAACAAGAGTTTCAAGGAAGAAGTGAGAGATAGTATGAAAAGTCAAGGGGAGATTATTAAGAAGCTCGAATCTCAAGTAGGACACCTCTCACAATAGATTCCTAAGTCCACTGCTAGCTTTCCCAATGACACTGACAAAAATCCAAGAGGGGAAATGAAGAAGTTGAGATGGAAAGAATGTAGGGCGATCACTCTTGAAAATGAAGAAATCCTAGAGAAAGATACCAGCAAAAGAACAAGGAAACTTGGAGGAAAAAGAACAAAGAAATGGACCTGTACAAGGGAAAGAACCAAAAATAAGAAAATTCTGAAACCTTACGTGCCAAAGGCACCATTTCCCCAGAGACTCAGGGGAGGTAAGAAAGAGAAGTCATATTCAAGATTCCTAGACATGTTTGCATCCCTCAGTGTTAACATTCCCTTTATCAAAACTCTCCAACAGATGCCTACATACATCAAGTGCATGAAAGAGCTGCTGACCAAGAAAGGAACCTTGAAAGGGGGACAAACAGTGATAATGAACAAGGAATGTAGTGCCCTCATCAAGAAGGATTTACCTCTGAAGAAAAAAGATCAGGGGAGCTTTCATATCCCCTGTGCCATAGGAGATACAAGGATTGATAGGGGATTCTGTGATCTAGGAGCTAGCATAAATGTGATGCCTCTATCTTTCATGAAGAGGTTACAAATCAATGAGCTGAGATCTACAAATATAATCATCCAATTGGCTGATAAGACTCAGAAGCAAGCTGAAGGAGTAGTTGAGAATGTATTGGTCAAAGTGGGAAATCACTTTCTCCCCACTGACTTTGTTGTTCTGGACATGGAAGAATGTTACCTCCATCAAATCATCCTAGGAAAACCATTTTTAACCACTACTAGAGCGCTCATCAATGTGGAACAAGGAGAGTTAATACTGAGAATACATGATGAACATCTCACCTTCCATGTTTTCAAACCTGCACCTGAATCTGAGCCCGAACCTAAAGAGCTGAAGGATGACCACAGCAAAATGTGCCAGGAAGAATGCAACAGTAAACCAGAAGCAGAGCCCCTGAAACAATCCGTAGAGAACAAGCAAGAATTTCAACAGATACAGCAACCAAGGGAGTTCAAGGAAGAGCTGAAGCCACAAGAATCAGGAAGAGCAGCTAACAAGGACCTCCCTAACACAAGAATCAATGGAGCACTATTGGAAGAAGAGAAAAGAGCTGTGAAGAAATTGCCAAGGGGATGGCGAAACAAGAAGATTCCTACAGAAGGTTTTTCCCCTGGAGACAAGGTGATATTAATCCACCATCCACCAATCCCACCCAATCTTCCAACCATTCTATCTCAGCTACCTCAGGTGTTCACAATCAGAAGGGTCTTTTCCTTGGAACATGTAGAAATCATCAATGAATCAAGTGGAGAAAGCTTCATTGTGCGGGGAGAGGACATGAGGCACTACAATCTTCCCTAACACGGAGCCAATGTCAAGCTAGTGACAATAAAAGAGCACTCCATGGGAGGCAGCCCATGCTTTAGTTTATTACTTTTACTGCTTTGATATGAATAAGCACTAGCTTACTAACATGAATTCAAGCTTTTAGGGACAGAGTGAACACTTGCATACGATATCTTGAAGCATATGTTACATCTCTAACTTTGGAGTTCCTACAGGAACACTAAAATGGTTTTCAAATAGTAATAATCATGTAGTCATCTTGGTATATGCCTAAATATTTTCTTGGAGTATATAGCCAAACATTAAGTTTGGTGTTCTATATATACCAAGAACATAAGTGATGAGAGTCAAATTTGATTTAAGTCTTGAATTTCATGAAAGTATAACCATGTTTTACATTTTACATTCTTTTAATTCATGTTTAAAGAGAGAGAATAAAGTGTTCTTATGATGACTTAATGACAAAAATGTTAAGCACGGCCAACATCATTTTATAAGAATCACTTAACCAATTTTCTTTATTTTCAATTTTTGTTGCCACCTTCATTGCTTTTGCTGCCAAGTGTGGAGTGTGATGTTTTTGCTTTGTTATGATAATTAGGTACATGGGAGAAGAGATTGAAGGAAAGGACAAGTCAAGGTGGGGGCACGGTCATCCTAGTGCTAAAAAAGGAAGTCACATGCCCTTGGAAGAGCTCCTTGGGAAGAAAAATTCTGTACATTGGGTGGATAAGTATACCTCCTTTAATAACTGAACCTACCCCCCCAATGAAGAGGCAAACTTTGTCCTCATTCAACTTTACATGCACACCCTTCATTCTCAACCTTTCACAAAGAATCCTAACCATCCATTCTCCATCAATGGTTACTATATATGGCCTTAAGTGTACCGTGCCTCATAACTCAAGTTTCCACCCTTTTTCACTTATAAACTCAGTCTTGTGTTCCTGAAAGCTCTAATCTATAATTGTGTCCTTTTTGTGCTGCAAGTCACTCTTATTTTACTTGTTTCCATACACTTTGCTTCACATCCTAGCTACACTCTCATTCTACATAAGTCTCACTAGCCGTACCTCATCACCCTTCCTCTACCATTACTCGGCCAAATACTAAGATAACCATGGCATCCTCATCAAGCCACAAAAGGAAAGGAAAGGAGCCTGCTGTAGAAGAAGAAAGAACTGAATTTGATCAATGGAAGTTTAAATCATCATTTCATGAAATATAATATATATGGATGAGCTCCAAGGGGATACTTCCTGAAATCCCTATCCAACAGCCTGAAGGTGAATGCCCGGAGATAAAAGAAAAAATCAGAAAAAGGAAATGGGAGGCCTTCACTACTCCAATTACCAAAATCAATGCCAACATTATAAGGGAGTTTTATGCTAATACAACAAGGATAAATACAACCATTCCTACTACTTACAAAAGCTATGTAAGGGGTGTGGAGGTTGATTTTAGCCCAAAGAACATCATGAAGGTTCTGGGCTTGAGGGCATCACACTTTAATGAGCCTGGTCACTTGATGATTTGGACTTTTGTGTGGTTTAGAATTCACAATTAATCCTCGTTAGAAGTATAGTTTCTAAAGCAATCAATAATCCTTTCATACAAAAATTTGTTTGTCACAAGTAACAAACCCCTAAAATCTATAAACCGAAGTATTGAACCTCGGGTCGTTCTCCCTAGAAATTACAATGAAGTGTCTTGTTATTAGTTATGGAGTATGTTTTGGGGTTTTTGGGATAAGAGACATGAAATGTAAATGGCAATGAAAATAAACTAACAACTAAAAAGGTCTTGGCAAGATTTGGTTGTCAAGGATCTCTATCCTTATCACTAACCACAACATGAGAATTGGCAAGGATCTATCCCACTAAGTTAACCCCTAACTAATAGTAGAGGAAAGTCAAGTGAGCTATATCAATCCAAGACCATAAGTCCTAGTTCTCCACCGAATCAATTAGTGAGATCTAGAGTTAATGGCTCCCAATCATCAATCACTTGGACATTAGTAATTCAAGAGTTCCTAAGTTACCTTCCCAAGCCAAGAGCACAAAATTCTATAGTAAAATCCAACTAAGCATTTCATCAAACACCTAGAAGGCATAGAAGGAAAGTAAAATGAACTAAGCAATTCAATAATAAAAGAACATGAATCATAAATTACATTGAAAGAGAAAATAGAAGAATAAAAGTGCATCAACATAAAAGTAAAGAATTACAAGAATTAAATGCAAAAATAGAAAGAGGAAAGGTAGAAGAAGAAGAATTACACAAAGAAAAGTAAATCAAAGCATGAATTAAATCTAGATCTAAGAGTTCCTAATCTAGATCTAACCTAATCCTAATCCTAGAGAGAAGTGAGAGCTTCTCTCTCTAAAACTAATTCTCCCTCCAAAAATTAAACTAAACTAAACTAGTATGTAAAAGTGTGTTGATTCCTCTTCATTCCTTGGGTTAAATAGCATCAGAAGTGAGTTGGATTTGGGCTTGGGAAGCCCAGAGTTCGCCCCCAGCGGATTCACTTTAAGTGGGTCATGTGCGGACATCAGCGCGTACGCGTACAGTGCGCGTGCGCGTCGATTGGCAAATTTCCATCCACGCATACGCGTCATGTGCACGTACGCGTCGCCATGCGACCTCATCATTTCACGCGTGCGCGTTTGCTGCGCGTGCGTGTCGTTGAGCTTATCCCAAATCCTTGCTTTTCCATGATTTCTCCATTTTGCATGCTTTCTTCTCCATTCCTTTTATCAATTCCTAGCCTTTCCAATCTGAAATCACTTAACAAACACATCAAGGCATCTAGTGGAATCAAAGGTAAATCAAGATTAAACAATTAATGGCCTAGAAAGCATGTTTTCACACTTAAGCACTGTAACGGCCTAGCCCCGAAGAAACGGCGCTTTTTCGGGATCAAACGGAATTTTTACAGAATTTTTTGGAATTTCTATGCATATAAGCACCTCCACTGCACAGGTGCTGCGTCATCAAGCTGCTGAGTCAGCAGCTTGATTGCACAGGACACCTCTCCTAATCTAAGTAGGCACGTCGCGAAGAGTTGCGTCGTTCTTCCTCCTCTTCATTTCTATGTCACTTTTCATGGAGTAAATCAAGGTATGAAGGCTGCTCCTCCTCCATGAAAATTCGGCCATGGTGGTTCCTTAAGTTAATGATGTTTTCTTCATGTTCTTTCTTAGGATCTCTTATTGAATCACCAAAAGCTCCAAGAAAACGTGATTTTTAGTTACCTTAAGTTGAGGAAAAACTTCTTTTCATCATCATGAAGCTTCAGCCTTCATGGTTCATAAGATTCTAAAGTTGTTTTTGATGTTAAAATAGGCGTAAAAGTGCTTCTGGAAGCTTGTTTTTGGTACAATCTCGGACAGCAGCAAAGGAGGTAAGGTTTGGTAAATTAGTCAGTGATTGGCTGTGTTCTTGAAGTGTTAAACCAGATCTTGTTGCTTGAGATTTGATTTCGGGTGTTTGTGTGATGGTTTGATCATGGAAACTTGTTGTTTAATGCTTGAAAATCACGTTTATGATGGTTTTGAAGTGGCTGTTTGTGCTGCTGGAAAACGTGATATTTCAGCCATGAAAATCATGATTTTTGATGCTTATTTGATGTGTATTTGATGGCTGAAAAGTTTCTCTTTGGTTTGATAAAAATCGGGTTCAAATCGGTTTCTGAAAAGATTGAAAAACTAGCTAAAAATCAAGCAGAAATCTGATGAACTTTTGAAAAAAAATGTTTTTGGTTTTTGGAAAAACATGAAAACGTGTATTCAAGGAGTTTTGGGGTCAAAATGCAATTATTAAAAAGTTTGGGGTTGAAAATTAATTAATCAAAAGTTGAGGGGCTAAAGTACAAATATTAATAGCCCTGGAAGCTGAATGCTTGGTAGAGGCCTGACTTGCATACCTGCGGTATATTGAGACCTGAGCAAATACCAGCCCTGCAAGTCGAGAGCACTTGGTAGAGGGTATGCGGTACTTAATCTGGGATTAAGTTCTGGGAAGGACTTATCTGACTTGGAGGGTCGGATTGCGTCGGGTGCGGGTCGAAACTGACAAATGAGCTCATTACCTGCAGTAGGGACAGACATGCATCATACTTGTTTGTGCATTATTTATTTCTAATCCTCTTGTGTTCTTGTTCTATTCCTTGTTTGTTTGAGCATAACTGTGTGATTGCATATTAATGTGTGAATGTGCATTTTCTTCCTATTTTCTCTCTTGTTCATGTGTTAGTTTATGTTGCTGTTATGTACATATTACTCTATATTTATTTATACTTCTATGACCACGGACATTATAAACGAACTTAACTGTAAACCCCAAACTTACTAAGAACTCCCCAGTTCTTACCCCTTACACCTCTACAGATGGACACGGGAGTCCTATTCTACGAGATTGATCCACCGTACATCCACGAGGACCCGGTGCGTGGTGAGTATTACATCTACTGTGCGGTACCTCGTATCTGTAATTATGTGGTTCGTGGTAGATCTTTCCAGTACCATATTAGGACAGCATACTTTAATCCTGATGCACCCTATGACTTTCCTTTATCTTGGTTACACCCCGGCGGACCTGGGATACCTCATCCTGAGGAGTAGATGCCACCTCCACCTGACTATCCTCCTCCGCCTAAACCTCCTCTACCTGATGAGCCTATACCTGCCCAGCATATCCATGAGGCACCTCCTGCACCCTTTGTCCTTGATGAGTGGGGTGTTTCTGTGTTACCATCCGAGCTTGATCCTTTACCTGAGCTGATCGAGCCTCCTATCTTTGATGAGCAGCAGGGACATGAGTATGATCGGATCATGGAGGCGCCACCTCCTTCTCCCGACTGTATTTTGTTTCATAGCTATCCTTTTATGGTTCCTGTGGCCAGCAGTGGTTCCTCTACTATCACTCCAGCAAAAGAAAAGGACAAGGAAGAAGAAGATCCAGAGGAAGATCCTAACTTCATAGTTATCTTCTCTGGCAGCGATGACGATGAGCCAGGCGAGGCGCCAGCAGGCGAGCATCACCATTCGCCCGGTGATTTTCCGTGAGGTACTCTAGACCAGGATTGAGGAGACTTTTTGAGACGCCTAGTCTAACTTCAGTACATTAGAGTGTCTCCCTCACTTTTGTTAGCATGATTAGAAGGAATAGGCATATATCAGAGTTAGGCTAGCCTGGGTGCCAGCTTAGGGGCTTTTGGTCAGGCCAGGCCCTGGGGCGTCTTATGTACATATATGTATATACTCTATGAGTCACTGACTTAGGGGTGCTGTACCATAGCTCTATGCATATATAACTGAACCACTTCTGTAACATGATGTATATTATAGTGTGTTGTTCCATATTCTGTTATCTTTTGTCTTATGTGTGTGAATGTTTAATTATCCCTTGATATATGGAAGGTATGCGACTTTAAATTATTCTTGTTAAAAAAAATTTACTTGTAAAATTCGCGTGGTTTTAACAACGTACAGGCTTATATTTATTAATTAATAATACAAAAAGGAAAAACAAGTTGGTAACATTCGATTTCTTGTATGATCTAGACATGCTGGAAGTTGGGTCGTTACAATTTGGTATCAGAGCAGTTCTTCCTGTTAGAGCCTGGGGAATGGACTGAATCATGCTTTATTGCATGCTCTGTGGTGTGTCTCATGCTTATAGGGTATCTATGTGATATGTGTTGCATGAATGTCTTTGTGCTTTCATTCTAATAATGTTCACGCCCAACCTGAGGTATTAAGACTGATCACCTTGGTATTGATTGTTTGGTATGAACAGAATCAGGATGCCTCCACGGAGACGTAGCGATCGGGAAGGGTCTACTGTTAACAATCCGCCACGAAACGATGATAATCTGTTTGCTGCGATTCACGCTATGGCTGAGGCTGTGCATGAAACGGCGACTGCTACTACCCGAGCAGTTAACCGTCTGGGGAACGTAATGGAGAGCGTAACAATGACTGTAATGGTGAGAATGGTGGGAACGGTGATGGAGATAACATGAATCATGATAGGCTTATGACATTAGTTGCTTTCTTGAAAGTTAATCCACCGAAGTTCAAGGGTGCGACTGTAGCAACTGAAGCTGATAATTGGTTCCGAGGCATAGAAAGGTCCTTGAGGGCACAGCATGTCCTGGAAGAACAGTATGTAGAATTTGCTACTTATATGTTGGAAGGGGATGCTCAGCACTGGTGGCAGGGCATTCAACGTTTACTGCAGCAAGATGAGGGTAATATTTTGTGGGATGTTTTCAAAGAAGAGTTCTATAAGAAGTACTTTTCTAGAGCTACTCGTGAGGCAAAGGAGATGGAGTTGATGCAGTTGAAACAGGGAAGTATGTCCGTTGCTGAGTATACAAGGAAGTTTGAAGATTTATGTCGTTTTTCCAAGGTTTGTCAAGGGAATCCAGCAGATTTCGAAGAGTGGAAATGTTTGAAATTTGAAGGG
>NC_029790.2:48795393-48811962 GCF_000816755.2 Arachis ipaensis | reverse complement strand
GATGTGACCAGTATGTAGGCAGTGCGGAAAGGAGCATGGAGGTAGACCTTGTCAGCTTACAGGTGTTATCTGTTTTTCTTGTGGTCAGCCTGGACATATGGCTAAGGACTGTCCGAAGAAGCCAGTACAAGGAATAGATAGGCCGTGACAACAAGGACGTGTGTTTGCTATGACTGCTGATGACGCAATGAAATCAGACTCCCTAATTCAAGGTCAGTGTTATGTCAAATCTCGACTCTTAACTGTACTGTATGACTCTGGTGCATCACATTCATTTCTTTCTGAGACTGTTGCGCATGAGTTGGGATTAGATTTCACCATGTTAGATTATAATCTAATTGTTCGTACACCCACATCTCAAAATGCCTTGACTAGTCAAGTATGTCAACATGTGCCTTTTGTTATTGAGGCTAGGACTTTTATACATGACCTAGTTTGTTTGCCTTTGTGTGGTTTAGATATTATCTTAGGTCTAGATTGGTTGTCCAAGCATCATGTTTTCCTTGATTGTTTTAAACGAATTGCTACATTTCCATCATCTGAACTGCACACTGAACCAGTTGAGTCTTGTACTTTCTATTTGAATTCCCTAAGAGTTATTTCTAGTAATAGTGGGTTAGAGGGTTACGTTCTACTATCGGCTAGCTCAAAAACTAATGAACAAGACTTGGAGCAAATCTGAGTGGTGAAGGAGTTTCCTGATGTTTTTCTGGATGATATACCTGAGTTTCCACCTCAGAGAGAGATAGAGTTTAGTATTGATCTGGTTCCTGGAGCCGGACCAATTACTATAGCACTGTTTCGGATGTCACCATTGGAATTAGCAGAGTTAAAGAAGCAGTTGAATGAATTGTTGGGGAAGAAGTTTATTCGTCCGAGTGTATCACCATGGGAGCTCCAGTGTTACTAATAAAGAAGAAGGATGGTGGAATGAGGTTATGCGTGGATTATCGGTAATTGAACAAGATCACAATCAAAAACAAGTATCCACTCCCAAGGATAGATGATCTGATGGATCAGTTGAGAGGTATGATAGTATTCTTGAAGATTGATTTGCGGTCAGGTTACCATCAAATCCGGGTGAAGGAATTAGATATACCTAAGACTGCCTTTTGAACTAGGTACGGTCAATATGAGTATACGGTTATGTCCTTTGGACTGACTAATGCTCCTGCTGTATTCATGGATTATATGAATCGCATTTTTCGTCCGTATCTAGATCAGTTTGTGGTAGTCTTTATAGATGATATCCTCATCTATTCTAAGACAGAAGAAGAACATGGAGAGCATTTGAGGATTGTGTTGCAAATATTAAGAGCATGGAAGCTATATGCGAAGTTGTCGAAATGTGAGTTTTGGGCGACAGAAGTGGCATTCTTGGGACATGTGATCACACGAGATGGAATAACTGTAGATCCTTTAAAGATCGAGGCCGTAGTACAATGGAAGCAACCCAAGACAGTTACAGAAGTTTGTAGTTTCTTGGGGTTAGCAGGATACTATCGGCGGTTTATCAAGGGTTTTTCACAGATAGCTTTACTTTTGACTTGCCTTACTAGGAAGGAAGTTCCGTTTGAGTGGACAGAGAAGTGTGAAGAAAGCTTTGAAACTTTAAAGGAAAAGTTGACGACGGCGCCAGTTTTGGTGTTACCAGACCCACAGGAACCTTTTGAGGTGTATTCTGATGCTTCTTCTAAGGGACTTGGATGTGTATTGATGCAGCATAGGAATGTGGTAGCTTATGCTTCGAGACAACTAAGACCTCACGAAAGGAACTATCTGACACATGATTTGGAATTAGCAGTAGTGGTCTTTGCACTTAAGATTTGGAGGCACTATTTGTACGGAGCCTAATTTGAAGTCTTCTCTGATCATAAGAGTTTGAAGTATATCTTTGATCAGAAAGACCTTAATATGAGGCAGAGGCGATGGATGGAATTCTTAAAAGATTATGATTTTAAGTTGAGCTATCATCCTGGGAAGGCAAATGTAGTCGCAGATGCTTTGAGTCGGAAGAGTTTGGGCATATCCTGGATGATGATCAAGGAAGAAGAAATGATCTCAGCCTTTGAAAACTTAAAATTAGGAATGAGAGAGACATCAAAAGGAGTTGTTATGGCGTGACTACAATTAACATCTGACTTTAAGATAGCTATTCAGCAAGCTCAACCCCAGAATTCAGGAATGCTGACATTGTTAACACGGATGAAGGCAGACCAGCCGGAAGAGGTACGCCAAGATAAAGAGGGAATATGGAGATATAGGAACAGAATTTGTGTACCTGCTCAGGAGGACTTGAGAAAGAACATTCTGACCAAAGCTCATGAAAGCAGATTTTCTATCCACCCGGAACGACTAAAATGTACCAAGATCTGAAGAAGATGTTCTGGTGGCCAGGAATGAAGAAAGATATAGCAACGTATGTTTCAAAGTGTCTCACTTGCCAGAAGATTAAAGTGGAACATCAAAAACCACCTGGAACCCTGCAACCATTGGAAATACTGCAATGGAAATGGGAAGAGATTACGATGGATTTTGTTACTGGGTTACCAAGAACCTCTGCCGGGCATGATACAATTTGGGTAATTGTAGATCGATTGGCAAAATCAGCGCATTTTCTACCAATTTAAATTGGTCACAGCTTGGAAAAACTCGCCTGGTTATACATTCAGGAGATAATACGATTGCATGGAATACCTTCATCAATTGTGTCAGACAGAGATCCAAGGTTTACTTCTAGATTTTGGGGAGCTCTACAGAAAGCTTTTCGGGACGAAGTTGCACTTAAGTACAGCATATCACCCACAGACTGATGGACAGACAGAACGAACAATTCGTACCTTGGAAGATATGTTGAGATTTGTGTAATGGACCAACAGGGTAACTGGGACAAATACTTGCCATTGATTGAGTTTGCTTATAACAACAGTTATCAACAGAGTATCGGAATGGCACCATATGAGGCCCTCTATGGAAGAAAGTGTCAATCACCATTATGCTGGTATGACAAGGAGGAAGGCAGGATTTTGGGGCCAGACTTGGTACAAGAAACTACCGAACGGATTAAGCACATTCGAGAGAAGATTCAAAATGCCCAAAGTCAATAAAAGAGCTATGCATATAATAGGCGTAGGCCCTTAGAATTTAACGAAGGTGACCATATTTTCTTAAGAGTGACACCTACGACTGGAATAGGTAGAGCTCTTAGGACTAAGAAATTGAATCCACGATACTTAGGTCCTTTTCAAATTCTTAAAAGAGTCGGTCCAGTAGCATACCAAGTAGCTCTCCCTCCTTATTTGTCAAACCTTCATGATGTTTTTCATGTTTCACAACTCAAAAAGTATAATCCCGACGAAAGCCACGTTTTACAACCAGAGACAGTACAACTGCGACCCGACTTGACATATCAAACCCTACCAGTCAGAATTGTGGAACGAAGTGACAAACAGCTTAGAGACAAGACAGTATCATTGGTTAAGGTAGCATGGGGACAAACTGGAACTGAAGAGTACACATGGGAGCTGGAAGATAAGATGAGAACAGACTACCCGTTTCTCTTTTCAGGTAATTGAAATTTTGAGGACAAAATTTTCTTTTAGGAGGGTAGAATGTAACGGCCTAGCCCCGAAGAAACAGCGCTTTTTCGGGATCAAACGGAATTTTTACAGAATTTTCAGGAATTTCTATGCATATAAGCACCTCCACTGCACAGGTGCTGCGTCATCAAGCTGCTGAGTCAGCAGCTTGATTGCACAGGACACCTCTCCTAATCTAAGTAGGCACGTCGCGAAGAGTTGCATTTTTGAGCCACTTCGGGCCCGAATTTCAAAATTCTGATTTCCGTGGTTAGTCTCTATGTGACGAACCAGTCACAAATTTCGAGAGAAAAATTATATTAATATAATATTCATATATTATTATTTTATTCAGAATATTATATTATTATCTTCTCTACTGTGATTAATGTTGATCTATGTTTAGTAATATAATAACTGAGCTTGAAATCTACCGGTAACGGATAATACCGGCATTCTTAGATGAACTTAGCACTGCTAATGCTTCATCATATATCTTTTATTCTTATGATTATCCAGTTACTAGTGTCATTTACACTAAGTAACTTAATGTTTATCCATTAGTAGTGTAATTACTTAAGTTCTAATACATCTAGCTTTAGTAATTATCCTTTCCTGAGATATTTTGACAAGTAACTTTTGGATAATCATCATCCAAAGTTGAGGAAAACCTTCTTTTCATCATCATGAAGCTTCATCCTTCATGGTTCATAAGATTCTAAAGTTGTTTTTGATGTTAAAATAGGCGTAAAGGTGCTTCTGGAAGCTTGTTTTTGGTGCAATCTCGGACAGCAGCAAAGGAGGTAAGGTTTGGAAAATTAGTCAATGATTGGCTGTGTTCTTGAAGTGTTAAACCAGATCTTGTTGCTTGAGATTTGATTTTGGGTGTTTGTGTGATGGTTTGATCTTGGAAACTTGTTGTTTAATGCTTGAAAATCATGTTTATGATGGTTTTGAAGTGGCTGTTGGTGCTGCTGGAAAACGTGACATTTCAGCCATGAAAATCATGATTTTTTATGCTTATTTGATGTGTATTTGATGGCTGAAAAGTTTCTCTTTGGTTTGATAAAAATCGGGTTCAAATCGGTTTCCGAAAAGATTGAAAAACTAGCTGAAAATCAAGCAGAAATCTGATGAACATTTGAAAAAAAATGTTTTTGGTTTTTGGAAAAACATGAAAACGTGTATTCAAGGAGTTTTGGGGTCAAAATGCAATTATTAAAAAGTTTGGGGTTGAAAATTAATTAATCAAAAGTTGAGAGGCTAAAGTGCAAATATTAAAAGTTATAGGGGTCAAAGTGCAATTTCCAAGAAGTCCGGGGGTCAAAATGCAATTTTTGAAAGTTAAATAAAATATTATTATTTTAATAATAAAATATTAGTAAAAAGACAATTTTCCCTAAAAGCCTCAGGAAGGCAGATTTGAGTCCAGAATTCTCTAATTTCCTTTACTAAACACCTAAGAAGAGGTATAAGAGAAGATATAGAGGTATATGAGGTAAAGAAACAATATTTTGAAACCTGTGTTTAAGTTAAAAAGAAAAGGAGTTAAAAGTGATATAGCTGTGTACCTGACCTTACAGAATAAACAGAAAATTGTAAAATGAGCTTTCTGTGATGTTGTAATGCTTGATTTATGATGATTGCTAAATGATGGAAAGTATGGTTATATGTGAATTATGAGCCTTCGGGCAATGCTTGTGAATGTTGTGCGGGGATGCCCGTATTGTGATGTTGCTTCCCAGACAGGCTGCGGTAGAGTAGTACCAGCCCTGCAAGCTGAATGCTTGGTAGAGGCCTGACTTGCATACCTGTGGTATATTGAGACCTGAGCAAATACCAGCCCTGCAAGTCGAGAGCACTTGGTAGAGGGTATGCGGTACATAATCTGGGATTAAGTTCTGGGAAGGCCTTATCTGACTTGGAGGGTCGGATTGCATCGGGTGCGGGTCAAAACCGACAAATGAGCTCATTACCTGCAATAGGGACAGACATGCATCATACTTGTTTGTGCATTATTTATTGCTAATCTTCTTGTGTTCTTGTTCTATTCCTTGTTTGTTTGAGCATAACTGTGTGACTGCATATTAATGTGTGAATGTGCATTTACTTCCTATTTTCTCTCTTGTTCATGTGTTAGTTTATGTTGCTGTTATGTACATATTACTCTATATTTATTTATACTTCTATGACCACGGACATTATAAACGAACTTAACTGTAAACCCCGACCTTACTAAGAACTCCCCAGTTCTCACCCCTTACACCTCTACAAATGGACACGGGAGTCCTATTCTACGAGATTGATCCACCGTACATCCACGAGGATTCGGTGCGTGGCGAGTATTACATCTACTGTGCGATACCTCGTATCCGTAATTATATAGTTCGTGGTAGATCTTTCCAGTACCCTATTAGGACAGCATACTTTAATCCTGATGCACCCTATGACTTTCCTTTATCTTGGTTACACCCCGGCAGACCTGGGATACCTCATCCTGAGGAGCAGATGCCACCTCCACCTGACTATCCTCCTCCACCTGAACCTCCTCTACATGATGAGCCTATACCTGCCCAGCATATCCATGAGGCACCTCCTGCACCCTTTGTCCTTGATGAGTGGGGTGTTCCTGTGTTACCACCTGAGCTTGATCCTTTACCTGAGCCGATCGAGCCTCCTGTCTTTGATGAGCAGCAGGGACATGAGTATGATCAGATCATGGAGGCGCCACCTCCTTCTCCCGACTGTATTTTGTTCGGTAGCTATCCTTTTATGGTTCCTGTGGCCAGCAGTGGTTCCTCTGCTATCACTCCGGCAGAAGAAGAGGACGAGGAAGAAGAAGATCCAGAGGAAGATCCTAACTTCATAGTTATCTCCTCTGGCAGTGATGATGATGAGCCAGGCGAGGCGCCAGCAGGCGAGCATCACCATTCGCCCGGTGATTTTCCGTGAGATACTCTAGACCAGGATTGAGGAGACTTTTTGAGACGCCTAGTCTAACTTCAGTACATTAGAGTGTCTCCCTCACTTTTGTTAGCATGATTAGAAGGAATAGGCATATATCAGAGTTAGGCTAGCCTGGGTGCCAGCTTAGGGGCTTTCGGTCAGGCCAGGCCCTGGGGCGTCTTATGTACATATATGTATATACTATATGAGTCACTGACTTAGGGGTGCTGTACCATAGCTCTATGCTTATATAACTGAACCACTTCTGTAACATGATGTATATTATAGTGTGTTGTTCCATATTCTGTTATCTTTTGTCTTATGTATGTGAATGTTTAATTATCCCTTGATATATGGAAGGTATGCGACTTTAAATTATTCTTGTTAAAAAAAAATTACTTGTAAAATTCGCGGGATTTTAACAACGTACAGGCTTATATTTATTAATTAATAATACAAAAAAGAAAAACAAGTTGGTAACATTCGATTTCTAGTATGATGTAGACATGCTGGAAGTTGGGTCGTTACAAGCACAAATTAGGAGACAATCATGAAACCGTGCTATTTCATTGAATAAATGTGGGTAAAAGGTGATAAAATCCCCTAAAATCAATACAAGATGAACCCTACAAATGGGGTTTATCAACCTCCCCACACTTAAACCAAGCATGTCCTCATGCTTAAAATAAGAGAAAGCAAAGGATATCAACATTTATTCAATGAAACGTAACTAAATGCAATCTACCTATATGCAACTATCTACATGAATGCAATTGCTTGGTCAAAAATAAATCAATTCTCAAGAGACATATATGCACAAGGGCTAAGGACTAGCAAGTCTAATCTACAATTGAATCGAGTTATTAAATATTTTTATATACTTGCATGAAGAGTGATGATCATAGGTGAAAACATGTAATTGAGCAATCGAACCATCACCGGTAGTGTTTGCACTCTATTCGCTCAAGTGTTTAGGGTTGATTCACTCAATTCTCTTCTAGTCATGCTTTCCAAGATTTGTTTTTCATCTAAAAATCAACATATATTTCATGCATGCATAAAAGTATCATGAGGTCTTTTCATAGGTTGTAATGGGGCTAGGGTCAAGATAAAGATGCATATTTGGTCAAGTGAGCTTGAAATTTGAATCTTTGATAAGCTTAAACTTCCCACATAACCTATGACATCCTATACAATTTTAAAGCTAACCTAACTACCCATTTTTCACTTTTTCACATACTCATGCCTTTTCTTTTCATTTCACAACTCATATATGCATTGATTTTATTGAGCTTTGCTTTGCTTTGGGGAATTGTCCCTTTTTTATTTCTTTTCTTTTTCTTTTTCTTTTTTTTATTTTTTTCTTTTTCTTTTTCTTTTCTTTCTTCTTGTTTCTTTTCCTTTTTCTTTTGTTTTTCTCATTTTTTTCAACTTTATACAAGAACATCAATGTATAAGGTCTATATATTTTATCAATACATGAGCATGTACCCAATTCCCAATAATTTCAATAAAAATATAAAACTACCCTTTTTATTCACCCAATGTCCCAAGGTTCCCACACTTGAATGATGCACACACACTAGCCTAAGCTAATCAAAGATCCAAATTAAGGACTTTTATTGTTTTCTGCTTTAGGACTTGTAATGTGCTAAAATTAAGAACAAGTGGGTAAATCGTAGGCTCAAAGTTGGCTAACAACGGAAGATAAAAGGTAAGGCTATTTGGGTAAGTGAGCTAAATGAAACGATGGCCTCAATCATATAAGTGCATGAATTCACAAAATAATGGATATAAAGAATCAAACAAATCAAAGATTACAATCATAGAAAGAGAATAATGCTCACAAGAAGGGAAATAAGTGGTTATAAGATGTAACCACGCAATTAGGCTCAAATCTCACTTGCTTGTGTTCATAGCTCAAAACTCATGTTCTACAATATATATATGATTCAAGCAAGTTTTATGAAAAGTTTTCACTCGAATCAATTGATGCCCTATAGATAGTTTCTCGAAAAATTTCATTATTTTGACTAAGCTTATTATGTATATATATGCAAAAATAAGAAAATAAAAGTAAAATCCTAAAAAGATAAAATGAAATGCAAAAGTGTTGAGATTAGAAACATGTCACCCAAAAATCGCTGACCGGTCGGACGACCTCCCCACACTTAAAAGTTTGCACCGTCCTCGGTGCATTCAAAGATGAGCAAGGAGGTACGAAAACTCCCCGGATTGCTACCTTCGGGTCGTAGATCAACCGGTGCTGCGTGTTCTTTCTCCGCTTCCATTTTTGCTTGTGTGTTCTTTTCATTTCATGAAAAATAGAAAACAACACCATAAGATGGGAAAATACAAAGCAAGGAAGCATACCTTGTTGGAAATGAGGTACTAATCACTAGAATTGAGTGAGTGAATTAGTGTGACATTAATGACAGATAAGTGTGTGAATTCTAAATTACGCGGTTTAGAACACACATTAGCATGAGAGCATTCAAGCTAAAGGCGTATGGATGCATATGATCATGGAATACAATGCATTGAGATAAATGCACAACATCATCCATCAAGAAATTGCCTAATCGAGGAAAAGGATTCCAATTACATGGTGGCTAGTTATAACATGCAATTCAAAAGAGTTACAAGCTCGAAGGCAATTCTTATCACTTCGTATTCCTAAGAGGTAAGCATGAAAAACTCAAACCCAAGTAGTAAAATATAACCTTAATCATAGAATCCAACAAAGAATATCCAAAAACAATTGGGCTAAAATAGCATGCAAATAGGAATAAGCAGCAACATATATCAACAAAAGTAAAAATCCAACACTTAGAATGAAAAAGAGAAAAGAAAGAATAAAAAACTAAGCTAAAACTAACTAATCAACTAATTAACTAACAAATTAACTAACTAAAATAAATGGTTGTCAATGGTGTTTGGGAGTGTTGGATGAGGGGTAGAAGAAGGGAAGAAGAAAAAGGAAGGAAAGAAATGGAAAGAGGAGAAGAAAAGAAATGTGTTAAAGGAAGGACATCCGCGCATACGCGCGCATGGCGCGCGCGCGGATAGTGGTGTAATGGAAGCGACGCGTACGGGCGCATGGTGCATCCGTGTCGATGGCTTATTTCGAGAGTAGCACGTACGCGTCATGTACGCGTACACGCGAGGTGGTTTGTGCTCCAAGCACAATGCGCGCGCAACATAGGTGATGCTAGGGCATTTTGGCCAGTTTCACTGACCTTTTCTTTACTGTTTTAGGGTAGTTTCATGCATTTTCTTAGGAAATAAGCAAGTTTTGGGTAAAATTTCACTTACATCTTGATTCAAGAAAGCATGATGCACTTTGCATGATTTCATGAGAATTTTGCATGAATTAAATGACAAATTGGATGATGCATGTCTCATGATGAGGATTAGAACTTTGATGCACTTTATTGCTTGATTTCAGGACAAAGGAAGCAAGAGAGAACCACGTTAGCAGCCACGTTAATCTAACTAACGTGACCACTAACGTGGAATGGGAGCTAGCTTGCAACGTTAATTAGAAAAGTAATCGCCAATAACGTCCTCAAAGCCATCATAGCCCACATTAAGAGTCATGTTAACTAAGTTAACGTGAACTCTAACGTGGAAGAAGAAAGTGGAGCCAACGTTAGTGACACTCACCTTTGTCACTAACGTTGGACCAAGCTCATATTGGCCACGTTAAGGGCCACATTTACTTAGTTAACGTGGACTCTAACGTTGAGAAGCAAAAGAATGGCCAACGTTAGTGACACTCACCTTTGTCACTAACATTGGACTAAGCCACTTTGAGCCACGTTAACTCCCACGTTAACTTAGTTAACGTGGAAGCTAATGTGGAGAAAGAAAATAATCGCCAACGTTAGTGACACTCACCTTTGTCACTAACGTTAGAATGAGCCACAATGAGCCACTATGAGCCACGTTAACTCCCACGTTAACTTAGTTAACGTGGCTTCTAACATGGTGATGATAGCCATCTCCAACGTTAGTGAAACTCACCTTTGTCACTAACGTTGGAGATGGCTATCATCACCACATTAGAATCCATGTTAACTTAGTTAACGTGGATTCTAACGTGGGAAGTAGGCGCATCTTGGAACATTAGTGACAAAGGTAAGTGTCACTAACGTTCTCGAAGGATTGGCAAGCCTACGTTAAGAGCCACGTTAATTAAGTTAACGTGGACTCTAACGTAGGGGGAAGGGAAGACTCTCAACATTATTGGAAAAGGTGAGTCCCAATAACGTGTGCGAAGGACCTAGAGGCAACATTAGTGGTCACGTTGGTACCACTAACGTTGAAGTTAACGTGGATCATCCCTGGGTTAGGAACGTTAGTAAAAAAGGTGATTGTCGCTAACGTTCTCGAACCCACACTCTCACTTAACTTTAACGCCACTAACGTCCTGAGCTAAATACCCTGCCTACTTCACACTTTCTCTCTGCAAGTAAAGCTAAGCCCACTGAAAAGGATAACTGCTTCAAACTCAAGATCCAAAGGCCCATATCCAAGACTTGAAGAACCAAATAGAAGATCAGAAGAGTAGTATATATAGGGGTAGTTTTGAATTAGAAAGGAGCTTTTGGGGGAGTTGGAAATTTGAGAACTACTCTCTGTACAATTTACTCTGCACTTCTAGTTTATTTTTCAGAATGTATTTTCCATCTTTGTTTTCCATTTCCAGAGCTATGAACAACTAAACCCTCTTCATTGGGTTAGGGAGCTCTGTTGTAATTTGATTAATCAATATTAGTTTTCATTATTCTTCTTTTATCTTTTCTCTTGATTTTACTAGAAAGCTTTCAATCTTCATCCAATTGGATAGTTATCTTGGAAAAGAAGCTATTCATACTTGGATCTCTTCTGAACCTTGGAAGAGGAATGAAGAGATCATGCTAGAAATGCTTTCTCATGTTGGACAAAATTTGGGTTGGAAGGATATGGTGACTATAATTCTACCAACACTTGATTTGGGAATGCATGTGGTATAATCAGTGACCATACTTCATCTCTTCTCATGAGCAATTGACCAAGGAATTGGCTATTGATCAAGATTTGAGAGATTGAATTACAAGAAATTGTAATTTGATCACTTAAGATTGCCAAGGAGATCAATGAACGCATTGATTGAGGAAGAGGTGAAAATGAACTTGATCCGGAGAATGCAACATCTCCTAAGCCCAATGAATTCCCCATTTCTGATCTTACCCATTCTCTTTAATTTCTGCAATTTACTTTTATGAGCATCTTCCCCATTCCCATTTAAGATTCTGCAATTTACTTTCCGCCATTTATTTTCAGCTCTTTACTTTCAGCATTTACATTTTCTGCTATTTACTTTCCCGCCATTTAATTTCCTGCAACTCTCAAACCAAATTCTGCTTCGCTCAACTAGAACATTACTCCAATTAAAATTGCTTGACCAATCAATCCCTGTGAGATTCGACCTCACTCTATTGTGAGTTTTTACTTGATGACAATTCGGTATACTTGCCGAAGGAAAATTGTTGAGAGACAAGTTTCCGTGCATCAAGTTTATGGCGCCGTTGCCGGGGATTGATTTTGTATCAACAATGATTAAATTGGAGGATAACTAGATTGAGCATTTTTCTTTTGTTTGATTTAAGTTCATTTTTGAGTAATTTACTTTCTGTTCAGTTATTTTCTTCCCTTTCCCCTACCCATTTTCTTAGTTGTTTACAATTCAGTCCACTAACCCACTAACTGTTTGATATATTACATCACTCACACTAACAGTATTTCTGTAGAAATTACTTTCTGCATCTATTTCCTTACTTGTGCCTTGTTGGTTGTATGACAGGGAGAAGAAGCGGGGCTTCAACTTCTTTTGATTCTGAACCTGAGAGGACCTTCCTTAGATTAAGGAGGAAAGCAAGAGGAAAGAGAGTAGTTGGTGCTGAGGAAGAGGAGGAGTACTTTGAACCAGATATAGATGAGAACATGGAGAACCATCATGAAGAAGAAGCTCACAACCATGGCCGAGAAGGTCCAACACATCAGGCTGGGCAAGAGAGAAGGGTTCTGGGTTCTTACATCAATCCAAACCCAGGAAATTGCAGAAGCAACATCCAAAGGCCAACCATACATGCCAACAACTTTGAACTAAAGCCACAGCTCATCACCCTTGTTCAGAACAATTGTTCATTCGGAGGGAGTGTCCAAGAAGACCCCAATCAATATCTAACCACCTTCCTGAGGATATGTGATACTGTGAAGTCTAATGGTGTTCATCCTGACACCTATAGATTACTTCTGTTCCCTTTCTCACTCAAGGACAAGGCATCTAAATAGTTGGAATCCTTCCCAAAGGAGAGTTTAGCAACCTGGGAAGATGTGGTGAACAAATTCTTGGCAAAATTTTATCCTCCTCAACGGATCAACAGGCTGAGAGCTGAGGTGCAAACCTTCAGGCAGCAAGATAGTGAGACTCTATATGAAGCATGTGAGAGGTTTAAAGACCTGACAAGAAGGTGTCCACCAGATATGTTCAATGAATGGGTGCAGCTGCACATTTTCTATGAAGGCCTTTCCTATGAATCAACGAAGGCAGTAGACCACTCATCCGGGGGATCTCTAAACAAGAAGACCATTGAAGAAGCCATAGATGTCATTGAGACTGTAGCTGAGAATGACTACTTCTGTGCTTCTGAAAGAGTCAACACTAGAGGAGCGGTGGAGCTAAACAATGTGGATGCACTGCTGGCCCAAAACAAGCTTATTACCAAGCAGCTGGCTGACCTCACCAAGAAGATAGAGAGGAACCAAGTAGCAGCAATCACCACCTCATCATCAACCCAAGAGAGAGTGAATGCAGAGGCAGAAGATGAGCAAGAACAAGCCAACTACATTGGGAATTCACCTAGGCAAAATCATGACCCATACTCTAAGACCTACAACCCTGGTTGGAGGAATCACCCAAACTTTGGGTGGGGAAATCAACAAGATCAAAGCCAAGATCAGAGACGTCACAACCCCAATAACCATACAACTTACCAACAATGCACACAGAGATCATATCAACACCACCGTAACAACACCTCTCCACATCCATACCAAAACCAAAACAACCCTTCTCACCCATCCACTCTCAACTCACCATCATCTGAAGATAGACTCTCCAGAATTGAGACTCAACTTGAGGGCATATGCAAAGAGATTCAAGATAATAAGGTATTCAAGAGGTGCGAGCCAATATCAAGAATCAGGGAGACACCATCAAGAGGCTGGAATTTCAAGTGGGATACCTCTCCGAGCAGATTCCCAAACCTACTGATAGCTTCCCAAGTGACACAGAGAAAAATCCGAGAGGTGAAGCAAAGAAAGTCAGATGGGAAGATTGCAAGATGGTTACTATAAGTAATAAGGAGATTGAGGAAAAGCAAAACCTTTCCCCAATCACTAAATGGCTGCGTAGAGAAGAGACTATACTCAAGGTTTCCTGACATGTTTGCATCTCTCCATGTAAATATACCATTCATCAAGGCCCTCCAACAAATGCCCTCATACATTAAGTATATGAAGGAGTTGCTGACCAAGAAAAGCTCACTCAAGGGAGGACAAACAATACGAATAAGGAGTGCAGTGCTCTCATTCAACCAGAGCTGCCTACAAAGAGGAAGGACCCAGGGAGTTTCTACATCCACTGTGCCATAGGAGAAACAATGTTTGATAAGGGACTCTGCGATTTGGGAGCAAGCATCAACTTAATGCCTTTATCCCTTGTGAAGAGGCTGCAGATCAATGAGATAATACCCACAGATGTAGTTATCAGGCTGGCTGACAAAACTCAAAAACAAGCAGTAGGAGTGGTTGAAAATGTGCTGGTGAAGGTTGGAAAATACTTCCTGCCCACAGACTTTGTCATCTTGGACATGGAAGAGAGTCATCTCCACCCAATCATATTGGGAAGACCATTCCTAGCTACAGCCAGAGCACTTATAGATGTAGAGCGAGGGGAGCTAATTTTGAGGATTCATGATGAACAACTCACTTTCAATGTTTTCAAGCCCTCACAAGAAACAGATCAAGAGAACAAAGAACCAAGCAAAGATCACAGTGAGATACTGAAGGAAGAAACAAGTACTGAAGCACAACCAGCACATCTGGGAATCCCCTTAGTTGAGGAACAAGGCAATCAGCAGATGTGACAGCTCAAAAAAAATCAGGAGGAACCTAAACCACCAGAGCTATATGAGACCAGCAACAAAACCTATTTGGAAGAGGAGGTCACAAAGAGCAAGGCAACATCAAAATGAACAAAGAAGAAGGTACCAAGGAGGTGGAGGAACAAGAAGATCCCTACAGAGGACTTCTCTCTAGGGGATAAAGTAATCTCAGCTTACTTCCCAGCCATTCCTCCCGATCTCCCCACCATCCCATCTCAGCTACCTAAAGTTTTTACCATTGGTGCACGAAATTGTGATCTCCAGGCTCGAACAAATCCTGGTAATGGCTCCAGAGCTTGGTGCTCTGATCTTAATTCTTATCAATGAAACAGAGCTTCAATCATATGAGCAGGACTTATAGCTTTTTGCCTCTTGAATAGTTTTGGCATCTCACTTTATCCATTGAGGTTCAGAATGATTGGCATCTATAGGAACTCAGAGTTCAGATAGTGTTATTGATTCTCCTAGTTTAGTATGATGATTCTTGAATACAGCTATTTTACGAGTCTTGGCCGTGGCCCTAAGCACTTTGTTTTCCAGTATTACCACCGGATACATAAATGCCACAGACACATAATTGGGTGAACCTTTTCAGATTGTGACTCAGCTTTGCTAAAGTCCCCAATTAGAGGTGTCCAGGGTTCTTAAGCACACTCTTTTTTTTGCTTTGGACCTTGACTTTAACCGCTCAGTCTCAAGTTTTCACTTGACACCTACACGCCACAAGCACATGGTTAGGGACAACTTGGTTTAGCCGCTTAGACCAGGATTTTATTCCTTTAGGCCCTCCTATCCACTGATGCTCAAAGCCTTGGGATCCTTTTTATTTGCCCTTGCCTTTTGTTTTTAAGGGTTATTGGCTTTTTGCTCTTGCCTCTTAGTTTTAAGAGCTTTTGGCTTTTTCTGCTTGCTTTTTCTTTTTCTTTCTAAATTTTTTTTTTCAATTTTTTTTTTGCAAGCTTTGTTCTTTGCTACTTTTTCTTGCTTCAAGAATCATTTTTATGATTTTTCAGATTATCAAATAACATGTCTCCTAGTCATCATTCTTTCAAGAGCCAACATATTTAACATTCTTAAACAACAACTTCAAAAGACATATGCACTGTTCAAGCATACATTCAGAAAACAAGAAGCATTGTCACCACATCAATATAATTAAACTAAGTTCAAGGATAAATTCAAAACTTATGTACTTCTTGTTCTTTTGATTTAAAACATTTTTTTTTTAAGAGAGGTGATGGATTCATAGGACATTTATAACTTTAAGACATAGTTACTACTACTAATGATAATGTAATGAAGACACAAACATAGATAAGCACATAACATAGAAAATGAAAAACAGAGAAAGTAAGAACAAGGAATGAGTCCACAATAGTGATGTCCTTGAGCTCTTCTATGTCTCTTCCTTGTCTTTGCTGCTCCTCCTTCATTGCTTTTAGATCTTCTCTAATTTCATGAAGGATGATGGAGTGCTCTTGATGTTCCACCCTTAGTTGCTTCCAATAATTGTGTGGAAGAAAATGTATCCCCTGAGGTATCTCAGGGATCTCAGGGATTGCAGTCAAATGTTCTACCACTGAGCTATAGACCCTTGATGGAAGCTTTTGTCTTCCCTTTCCTCTTTCTAGAGGCTTCTCTGGCCTTAGGTGCCATCAATGGTTATGAAAAAAAAACAAAAAAAGCTATGCTTTTTACCACACCAAACTTAGAATGTTGCTCGCCCTCGAGCAAAAGAAAACTTAGTATTTGGTAAAGTCTCCTGATGACATGAAATCCATATTGGTTGTCCTTAATGAATGTGCATAATTCTAATAAATCATAGTCACTTT